>NC_069504.1:373319201-373619201 GCF_027579735.1 Bombina bombina | reverse complement strand
TTTAATGTATTATAGTTATTAGACTAAATGCAAATCATGCTTGTGTTGAGTAATGTCTAAATGCAGGACCTTTTAAGCATTTCCAAAGAAAACAAAAACTGTGCCATCTGAATAACGATTTAGAGGGACTATCTCAACAATGATCTGGTAGGTTACCTAATAAATACAACAAACGTTTTAAAAAGGAGCTATGATCTTAACCATTATATAAGAAAATTGTCATATAGCAAATTATTATTAGCAATAAACATTAAACAGTATCAACTTACGTCTAACTGCTATAGCTACATATCAACTCTGCTAGCAAATATATTTTATGGACAGCAAAAAAAAAAAAAAAAAAAGATGGAAGTACTAAGATATGTCCCCAAAAAGAGAGTAAACTATGATGTTCTAGTCACCTCACAGAGTTTCATCAATAAGTTACCCAACTTCATGTCTGGGGTATGTGCCAGCGATAATGTCACTGAGCTGTATAGTAAGGAGCTAGGTTGATATCACCAACAACCAAATGCAATGGTGAGAATGCTCTGCAGATCCCATACCATGAAATTATAGAATACAAGTTAACTCCAGTTAGGACAGATGTTAAATGTCCTCTCTCACCATAGTCCACAGATGGAGGTTGAACCACTGGTATGAGAATGCCTGTAGAGAAAGCATGGGATGAACAGGACTGTATCCTTGGTTTAATGGATATCAACATTTCCTGCACTGGCATTAAAACAGGCGTTTCACACTCTTCTCTTAATTTACATTCGGGAATTGTCCTCCAGCATTTTTAATGCAAACTCAGACCTCTCTCCACTACTCATGCCTCTATTAGCTGAACTGGATGCAACTGTCAGCAACGGTTTCAATTGTGTGCAATAATGGGCTAGAAACTGCCGCTTTCAGCTGCATGCTTGACAGGATCTTGTCAGTAGCGCAAAAACTAGGAAGACTTACAGGCACATTCGTGTAAGCAGCAACCCTTCTGTCTGCTACAGGGAGAGTTACAGAGGCATGTGTATCTTTAGGAAAATGTATTTCCGATATATGATTTTTTTTTTCTCTTCTAAGTCCTCTTCAACCTGCTTGACCCAGGTGTTGGGGGGGGGGGAGATTGCCCTATGGTGAGAATAGCACCAGTTTTGGCATCTTTTGATGCAGCTACCTTTCATATAATCATTTATTTTGTTAATAAGATAATAATCTGCAGAGAATCAGGGCCTTAAAGGGACAGTCAAGTCCAAAATAAACTTTAATAAATCAATTTTAAACAACTTTAAACTTTTAAACTTACTTTTATCACCAATTTTGCTTTGTTCTCTTGGTATTCTTAGTTGAAAGCTAAACCTAGGAGGTTCATATGCTAATTTCTTAGACCTTGAAGGCCGCCTCTAATCTAAATGCATTTTAACAGTTTTTCACCACTAGAGAGCATTATTTCATGTGTTTCATTTAGATAACATTTAGGTCATGCACGTGAATTTACAGAGGAGTGAGCAGTAATTGGCTAAAATACAAGTCTGTCAAAAGAACTGAAATAAGGGGGCAGTGTGCAGAGGCTTAGATCCAAAGTAATTACAGAGGTAAAATACATAGGCAAAGAGGGGGGGGGTAGTGTGGGCTGGGTAGTGGGTGGGATCAAAAGTGGCGAGAAACATTTTGGGCTGGCTAGTAGCTTAGGGCTTGACATTCTGAGGTATGTATGTCATATACACACATACAAACTCCTCCTCCCCTTTTATTACCCCTACCCCTCCTAAATAAAGTATAGTTCTCTATGTTAACTGCCCAGTAATGTGAATCATCCCACCAAGTTTCAGTTATGCCGATATCATAAACCTCTTCTGCTACTAAGAGATCCAGCTCCCCCATTTCCCCTTCATTGATTGCCTTCAGCAAAAAATAATAACAAAGCAGTTTCAACAGGAAGTGTTGCCACATATCTATTTGCAGTCTAACACGCAATATTATATATTCACACATATTCTAAAGTAGTGCCCTTTCATATGCATAAATAACGTTTAATGCCCATTTAAAAGATAACAGTTTTAGTCATAAATCATCAATTTAATGTTTATACATATTTATCTGATGAACACAATCGTGCTTACTAAAAGAAAAACAAAAAAATCATTCATCTAATCTATTTTAAATCTAAACAATATAAACTATGAACAGATTTTTTTAAAACAATTAAAAACTAATTTTGATAGTCCGCTGCAAGTGGTATGTACCAATTTGCACCAAAAGCAAACCAGAAGTTGACTGAAAAATAATGTTGAATACAATTAGCACATTCTTGATATTAGCAGTTTTCTAAAACTAAAATAATCATGAGGTGTGATTAACCACTTAGCTGCTTGATATCTGAAGATATTTGCTAGAGCGGGGGGGGGGGGGGAATCAAAGGGGCTTTTTTACATATATTTTATCCTAAAAAATAAAAAATAAAATTAGCAACATTAATGAAAATTCTAGCAATGCAAAATGGTCATAGTTCAATATATCCCTCCTTACATAGCTAATAACACTTTGCATAAATTAAAATGATAAACTAACATCAGAAGGATAAGCTGATGTAGTATTTAAAATGATGTTGATTAGAAAATGTAAAAAGAATGTATAAGCCATTGGCCACAGCCGCCATAAAACAATTGGCGCCACAGCTGTAAAATTAGGATTCAGTGTGTGCCTGATGGAGATTGACCACTAATTATGTAAATGTAAAACCTCAGACAACAACAAGACACAAATAGTGCTCCCAACCATGTCCTCCAGTCTCAGTGGCTACTTAGTCTTGTATTAAATTAATTCTAAGGAAATTAAAAAGAAGCTGACAATTCTAACTTTTGGCATCAAGCAAGAACTAGCATTTTTTTTATTTCTCCTGGGCACAGGCATTATACGATTATTTTTTTTATTTTTTTATTTTTAAATTTTCTTCACAAGCATGACCTATTTTGAAGAATGGAAATCATGGTTAAAATAGGTTCTGAAAAATAAGTATTTTGTAGTGCATAACCTATATTTCAATATTATCCTTTGAATGAGAACACTGATATTTTAAATATATTGAGCACATATTTACACATATTGGTTTTGACCAAGGTTTTTGCACACGATCTCCAGTGATTGGAGTTTCTGCTGGGGGAGGGTTTTGTATGCCTTTATAAGTCTGTTTGTTTGGAGCTTTCATTTGTCAGAGGAAGGGACGTGTGTAGTCCCGAAACGTCACATCTAATAAATTTTATCACGTTTGAAGTCTGAAGTCCAGTGAGTGCTTTATCCTATGCATGCCCATTGATTCTTTGAGAGCACCCTGGCAGTTGAACTGTTGGTAAGAGTGCATATACCTATGAACTTTCTTTGGATTATCCCTTTGGTATAGTGCACCCGCAAAGGAGCTGGCTCAGCTTACATAACACTGCCCCTCTATTGTTAATTGTGACTCCCCTGTGGGTGCAGCAATACGATATGGAGACCAGCAATGAGTTTATTCTTCCTGAGGAGAATGCCCCTTCTGCTGGTACGATTGGTGCCTGTGGCACACAGGATGACCAATATGAAGATGTACTTATGTTTACGGATGAAGATGCAGACCTCATCAGGTTTGGAACTAGAGGAACAGCAGATTGAGGAGTCCTATCAATCCCTTTACAACACATGGGCAAAACTTAAAGGGACAGTCAAGTCCAAAAAAACCTCTCATTTTTCAAATAGGGCATTAAATTTTAAACAACTTTCCAATTTACTTTTATCAACAATTTTGCTTTGTTCTCTTGGTATTCTAGTTGAAAGCTAAACCTAGGAAGGCTGATATGATAATTTCTAAGCCCTTGAAGGCCGCCTCTATTTTATTCACTTTTCACAGCAGGGGAGACAAGCTCATGTAGGCCATATAGATAACATTGTAATCACGCCCGTGGCTAGTGGCAGACACTGCACTAATTGGCTAAAATGCAACTATATGCAAAATAACTAAAAGTCATGTGATTAGGGGAGGTCATAAGATGCTTAGATACCAGTTAGTCACAGAAGTAAAACGTGTATTAATATAACTGTGTTGGTTATGCAAAACTGGAGAATGGGTAATAAAGGGATTATCTATCTTTTTAAACAACAAAAATTCTGGTGTTGACTGTCCCTTTAAGCAAAGGGAAATTGATCTCAACCTCCATGGCACATATTTATCTGAATACCATAAAAAGAGAATGGTACCCAGAGGCTTCCGTATTAGGAATGTTCCAACGATTGGAAGATCAAGCGCTGAATTCTGCGCCAATTGGTGCAAAATCCTGAACAAATGTTTGTTCGATTTGATGTTGCTAGTGATATGCGAGGCTGGAAGGTTGTTGCAAGAGGTGAGAATTTAAATACGGTCCTTTGAAACGGAACAGCTTAATAAATTAAGGGGTGATAATACATGTGACTGGCTAGACAAACTAGCGAAACAAGTTAAGATATACAAGCAGGAACTTATCGCCTTCAAAAATAGCAAACTGCAGACGGTGGGACTAGACTACACTCACAAGAGTGTATATCGGTGGATGCTAGCACCAGAGGAGAGGAAGCAACTAAGACCAAGAAGACAAAGGAGACATACAAAAAGATCAATCAACACGGTTGACACTAGTTCGGGTGAAAGTACTGATCCTGAGAGCACCCCGAATCCCCATCTTCTCAGGAATCACGACAAGATCTAGGGGTTCCAGTAACCAACAACATTGGGACAACACAACTGAGAATGTTTCCTCACGTCCACCTTTGGCACCGTATTCCACTTCAGCTAATCGTTTTTTAGGAAGAGGACCCGGCCGCACACGAGAAGGGGGTGGCATATCCCGCCGCCATCTGAATCGGAGGAGATAGAGAATAATGTTTTTAACATTAGCTCTAGAAGTCTATCCACAGCCGAACAATCACTACTTAATAAAGGACTAACTTTTGTGCCCACCACCAGGATGAATACCTTCGACACTTATATTGATATTCAGCGGTTTGGCAGACTGTTATGGCTTAAAGAACATTTTGGCCATACTGGCGATACAGAACAAGATTTCAGAACAGCTAGTAGTTTTGATCCAAGCTCCAACAACTCTGCCATTATGACGTATACGAAATATCTGACAAATCTGTCACAAGAAAAACAGAGTACTTGGAGACAACATGACAATCTGTCAAAAGAGGAAAGAAGAGCACTTAAATCTCTGAAGGAGGATCCAACAATAGTGATACGTCCGGCCGATAAGGGCGGGGCGGTCGTGGTGATGTATCTATTAGATTATAAACAAGAGATTAATCGCCAATTGATGGTTAAGAAAACGTACCAGAGGTTGGAGATGGATCCCACAATGACACTTAAACGAGAAATTAATGGTAAGATCAGCATATGGAAGCAAGAGGGACTCATTACTGAACAAGAAGCCAGGTTTTTACAGAAGGATTTTCCCATCATCCCGATTATGTATACATTGCCAAAAATACATAAGGACCAAAAGCAACCTCCAGGCCAGCCGATTGTTTCAGCCCGAGGATCCCTTCTTCAACTGTTGGCCATATATGTTGACCACTTTCTCCAACCATTGGTGAAAAGAATGAGATCATACGTACAGGACTCAACATCATTTATACAGAAGATTACAAGTCTGAAACAAATCACCGAGACTGATCTCCTGGTCACCATGGACGTCTCTAGTCTTTATACTGTAATTCCGCATGCAGCAGGAATCGCAGCAGTAGCAAATGCCTTGAGACTCACACCTTATATTGGTCCTCCAGAACACGTCTTAATGGAGCTTCTTACTATGTGTTTGGAACGGAACTATTTTAATTTTTATGGTAAATTCTTTCTTCAAACTGCAGGCACAGCGATGGGGTCCAATGTGGCCCCATAGCTGGCGAACCTATACATGGCAGAGTACGAGACAACACGGATGAGAGTTTTTGAGAATACATCTATAAAATTTTATTGTCGATACATCGATGACCTGTTTTTGGTTTGGCAGGATGATCAACAGTCTTTTGATGAATGGGTTCAGACACTTAACAGTACCATCAGGTTTCAATCTGTGGCCAGTAGTGAAACTGTGGACTACTTAGATGTTAGAATATTCAAATCCTCAGGCATCATAGGCACCACGTTGTTCCGAAAAGACACTGATAGGAACACGATACTACATGCAAGAAGTTGCCATCAGCCATCTCTTATCAATAACATACCTATGGCCCAATTCCAAAGGGTAATACGCAACAACACCGACCCTGAACGTTGTTGTGAACAATTGGTGGAAATGACTGATAGATTTGCCCAGAGAGGATATAAGAAGAAGGAGCTTATGAGAATGTGTAATCAGGTGGTCCAGGAGACTGGGAACAACAAAACTGAGGGTGAAAGTAGTGATGCACCGAAATGGAAATTCTGGACCGAAACCGAATCCGAAAATCCGGGATGCACTTGGCCGAAAACCGAAACGGATACCAAAAATGTATTTTTTCAATTTTATTTTTTTTAGGGTTTTTTTGCATAATTATAGCCAATAAAAAAAGCCCACACTTTTATTGAAAGTAACACACTAAAATTGAACAATAATATGCTACACAATAATTTTACCAAGAAAAAAAAAATCAGGCAAAAAATAATGCAATTTTCGACCAAAATGTTTCTGCGACCAAAATTTTGGTGCATCCCTACTTAAAACAATTATAAATATCAATATACTGTATTATTCTTCATTTAGTTCTATGTAACATAATCATATTTAACAGGGTTTTTTTTTTTTTTTTAACAATTATACAAATAAAGTATAATCCTAGAAAACTCATTATATGCAGAACAGTAAGTGAAGTAATACACTTAAACAGCAGCTCTAGGCTAGCATCAAATTTGAAATATGCTACACAATAATTTTACCGAAACTAACAGGCAAAAAAGCGAAAACCGAAATAGCCATTTCGGCCGAAACTTTCTGCGGCCGAAATTTCGGTGCATCCCTAGGTGAAAGTAAGAAACAACTAACCTTTGTGACAACTTATTCCCCTGATCAATATCGGATCTCTAGAGCAGTCAAAGAGGAGTGGAAACTGATTGAAACAGATGCTGCCTTGCCATTTGCACGGTGGGAAGCACCACGTCTGGCATACCGCAGGGGTAGAAGCTTAAGGGATTCCCTCATGAAGACTGACATCTCGCCCTTATCTGACAAACAAACATGGCTGAAGAAAAAGAATGGGTGCTTCAAATGTCTTGGTTGCGTCACATGCAACAGTATGCATGCGGGAAACTCCTTTCAGCATCCAGAAAAGAAGAGGAAGTATAGGATTAATTATTTCTTAACATGTACTACCACCTATGTTATATACCTCCTGAATTGCCCATGTGGTATGTTCTACATCGGCAAAACCACTGACGATGCCAGGACTAGGATGGCGAACTACCGGTCGAGCATTTGATTAGCTCTGAAGAATGGTAAGGCTGACCAACCGGTGGCTCGACATTTTCTTGAGATGAACCATACGGTGACCGACATGAGATTCCGTCTGATTGACCATGTGCCAAGTTTGAAGAGAGGAGGAAACAGAGCCAAGGTATTACTACAGAAGGAGACTCGCTGGATACATGAACTGGAAACATGGACTCCGAGAGGCCTGAATACCCATACAGGGTGGCAAGCATACCTGGGCTAATTGTGACTTTAGTCGAGCATCACCCTATTGCCTATTGAGTCCTCTAGAACAAGAATCTGATGAGAGTACATGATCGCGTTTAGTATGAGGCTTTATACTTTCTTTTTTAGCCTCACAAACTTCTGGTGCTATGGATGGTATTCTCTTTTTCTTCTTTTTACTTTTTCTCTTTTTTCCTTTTTCTTCCTTTTTCTCTTCTTTTCTCATTTTTTCTGACTTCTGTTTTTTCCTTTCCCCCCCCCTCCTTACCCCCTCTTTCCCCTCCCTCCTTTTTTTCCCCTCCACACCCCCTCCCCTTTCTGTTTCTTCCCCCCCTTTTGTTACTCTGGCTCTGGTCTTCTATATTAAGTATATTACCAAGAAGGCTCTGGTTACGATTTTCGAGCCAGTAATTATATCTGCAAGGAGTTGCATTTTGTTTTTAAACAATTTTTAAATGACACTTTCACTACTAGGGAGACACTTGTGCACATTATACACTTCATTTTTTAGCTTTATATATGCCCTTTTCCTCTTACTGCAGACACCCCTATGTTTTTGTGGGGGTTCCAAAAAGATTTTTCATTTATTACTGACTTATGTGATAATGGAGGCAGAATTAACGTTTGGAGGAATGACCAAATATTTGGTAAATTGATCTAGGTAGTTTTTATCACTTTGTTGCTAACGATTTATAGGTAGAATGTGCAATAAATACAGGTAGCCCTCAGTTTACGCTGGGGTTAGGTTCCAGAAGGAATAGTTGTAAATCAAAACCGTTGTAAATTGAAACCCAGTTTATAATGTAAGTCAATGGGAAGTGAGGGAGATAGGTTCCAGGCCCCTCTCAAAATTGTCATAATTAACATCTAATACATTATTTTTAAAGCTTTAAAATGAAGACTTTAAATGCTAAACAGCATTATAAACCTAATAAAATAATCACAAAACAAAGAATATATAATTAAACTAAGTGAAAAGAAAAAAAACATTTGCTAAACAGCATTATAAACCTAATAAAATAATCACACAACACAGACTTCACTTGCATTTTTATGCAAACAATTCTTTCTATGCATTTCAATCTGGAATGATTTATAGACAGGAAGATCTTGTTTCTTTGAAATCTGCTCGATAGCTCAGGTCAGGTTAAACTGATTAATTTCAGCTTGCTTGGCTTTGCTGCAAAACAAGCGGACAGCTCCACCTACTGGCTATTTTAATAAATGCACTGCTTCTCAATGTTTTTCAATAGCAGTCACATGACTGGAAAAAAACAGAATTTATGTTTACCTGATAAATTTCTTTCTCCAACGGTGTGTCCGGTCCACGGCGTCATCCTTACTTGTGGGGATATTCTCTTCCCCAACAGGAAATGGCAAAGAGCCCAGCAAAGCTGGTCACATGATCCCTCCTAGGCTCCGCCTACCCCAGTCATTCGACCGACGTTAAGGAGGAATATTTGCATAGGAGAAACCATATGGTACCGTGGTGACTGTAGTTAAAGAAAATAAAATATCAGACCTGATTAAAAAAACCAGGGCGGGCCGTGGACCGGACACACCGTTGGAGAAAGAAATTTATCAGGTAAACATAAATTCTGTTTTCTCCAACATAGGTGTGTCCGGTCCACGGCGTCATCCTTACTTGTGGGAACCAATACCAAAGCTTTAGGACACGGATGAAGGGAGGGAGCAAATCAGGTCACCTAAATGGAAGGCACCACGGCTTGCAAAACCTTTCTCCCAAAAATAGCCTCAGAAGAAGCAAAAGTATCAAACTTGTAAAATTTGGTAAAAGTGTGCAGTGAAGACCAAGTCGCTGCCCTACATATCTGATCAACAGAAGCCTCGTTCTTGAAGGCCCATGTGGAAGCCACAGCCCTAGTGGAATGAGCTGTGATTCTTTCGGGAGGCTGCCGTCCGGCAGTCTCGTAAGCCAATCTGATGATGCTTTTAATCCAAAAAGAGAGAGAGGTAGAAGTTGCTTTTTGACCTCTCCTTTTACCTGAATAAACAACAAACAAGGAAGATGTTTGTCTAAAATCCTTTGTAGCATCTAAATAGAATTTTAGAGCGCGAACAACATCCAAATTGTGCAACAAACGTTCCTTCTTTGAAACTGGTTTTGGACACAGAGAAGGTACGATAATCTCCTGGTTAATGTTTTTGTTAGAAACAACTTTTGGAAGAAAACCAGGTTTAGTACGTAAAACCACCTTATCTGCATGGAACACCAGATAAGGAGGAGAACACTGCAGAGCAGATAATTCTGAGACTCTTCTAGCAGAAGAAATCGCAACTAAAAACAAAACTTTCCAAGATAATAACTTAATATCAACGGAATGTAAGGGTTCAAACGGAACCCCCTGAAGAACTGAAAGAACTAAATTGAGACTCCAAGGAGGAGTCAAAGGTTTGTAAACAGGCTTGATTCTAACCAGAGCCTGAACAAAGGCTTGAACATCTGGCACAGCTGCCAGCTTTTTGTGAAGTAATACCGACAAGGCAGAAATCTGTCCCTTCAGGGAACTTGCAGATAATCCTTTCTCCAATCCTTCTTGAAGGAAGGATAGAATCCTAGGAATCTTAACCTTGTCCCAAGGGAATCCTTTAGATTCACACCAACAGATATATTTTTTCCAAATTTTGTGGTAAATCTTTCTAGTCACAGGCTTTCTGGCCTGAACAAGAGTATCGATCACAGAATCTGAGAATCCTCGCTTCGATAAAATCAAGCGTTCAATCTCCAAGCAGTCAGCTGGAGTGAAACCAGATTCGGATGTTCGAACGGACCCTGAACAAGAAGGTCTCGTCTCAAAGGTAGCTTCCAAGGTGGAGCCGATGACATATTCACCAGATCTGCATACCAAGTCCTGCGTGGCCACGCAGGAGCTATCAAGATCACCGACGCCCTCTCCTGCTTGATCCTGGCTATCAGCCTGGGGATGAGAGGAAATGGCGGGAACACATAAGCTAGTTTGAAGGTCCAAGGTGCTACTAGTGCATCCACTAGAGCCGCCTTGGGATCCCTGGATCTGGCCCCGTAGCAAGGAACTTTGAAGTTCTGACGAGAGGCCATCAGATCCATGTCTGGAATGCCCCACAGGTGAGTGACTCGGGCAAAGATTTCCGGATGGAGTTCCCACTCCCCCGGATGCAATCTCTGACGACTCAGAAAATCCGCTTCCCAATTTTCCACTCCTGGGATGTGGATAGCAGACAGGTGGCAGGAGTGAGACTCCGCCCAAAGAATAATTTTGGTTACTTCTTCCATCGCTAGGGAACTCCTTGTTCCCCCCTGATGGTTGATGTACGCCACAGTCGTCATGTTGTCTGATTGAAACCGTATGAACCTGGTCCTCGCAAGCTGGGGCCAGGCCTGGAGCGCATTGAATATCGCTCTCAGTTCCAGAATATTTATCGGTAGAAGAGATTCTTCCCGAGACCAAAGACCCTGAGCTTTCAGGGATCCCCAGACCGCGCCCCAGCCTATCAGACTGGCGTCGGTCGTGACAATGACCCACTCTGGTCTGTGGAACATCATCCCTTGAGACAGATTGTCCAGGGACAGCCACCAACGGAGTGAGTCTCTGGTCCTCTGATTTACTTGTATCTTCGGAGACAAGTCTGTATAGTCCCCATTCCACTGACTGAGCATGCACAGTTGTAATGGTCTTAGATGAATGCGCGCAAAAGGAACTATGTCCATCGCCGCCACCATCAACCCGATCACTTCCATGCACTGAGCTATGGAAGGAAGAGGAACGGAATGAAGTATCCGACAAGAGTCCAGAAGCTTTGTTTTTCTGGCCTCTGTTAGAAAGATCCTCATTTCTAAGGAGTCTATAATTGTTCCCAAGAAGGGAACCCTTGTTGACGGGGATAGAGAACTCTTTTCCACGTTCACTTTCCAGCCGTGAGATCTGAGAAAGGCCAGGACAATGTCCGTGTGAGCCTTTGCTTGAGGAAGGGACGACGCTTGAATCAGAATGTCGTCCAGGTAAGGTACTACTGCAATGCCCCTTGGTCTTAGCACCGCTAGAAGGGACCCTAGTACCTTTGTGAAAATCCTTGGAGCAGTGGCTAATCCGAAAGGAAGCGCCACGAACTGGTAATGTTTGTCCAGGAATGCAAACCTTAGGAACCGATGATGTTCCTTGTGGATAGGAATATGTAGATACGCATCCTTTAAATCCACCGTGGTCATAAATTGACCTTCCTGGATGGAAGGAAGGATAGTTCGAATGGTTTCCATCTTGAACGATGGGACCTTGAGAAATTTGTTTAAGATCTTGAGATCTAGGATTGGTCTGAACGTTCCCTCTTTTTTGGGAACTATGAACAGATTGGAGTAGAACCCCATCCCTTGTTCTCTTAATGGAACAGGATGAATCACTCCCATTTTTAACAGGTCTTCTACACAATGTAAGAACGCCTGTCTTTTTATGTGGTCTGAAGACAACTGCGACCTGTGGAACCTCCCCCTTGGGGGAAGTCCCTTGAATTCCAGAAGATAACCCTGGGAGACTATTTCTAGCGCCCAAGGATCCAGAACATCTCTTGCCCAAGCCTGAGCGAAGAGAGAGAGTCTGCCCCCCACCAGATCCGGTCCCGGATCGGGGGCCAATATTTCATGCTGTCTTGGTAGCAGTGGCAGGTTTCTTGGCCTGCTTTCCCTTGTTCCAGCCTTGCATTGGTCTCCAAGCTGGCTTGGCCTGAGAAGTATTACCCTCTTGCTTAGAGGACGTAGCACCTTGGGCTGGTCCGTTTTTACGAAAGGGACGAAAATTAGGTCTATTTTTTGCCTTGAAGGGCCGATCCTGAGGAAGGGCGTGGCCCTTACCCCCAGTGATATCAGAGATAATCTCTTTCAAGTCAGGACCAAACAGCGTTTTCCCCTTGAAAGGAATGTTTAGTAGCTTGTTCTTGGAAGACGCATCAGCCGACCAAGATTTCAACCAAAGCGCTCTGCGCGCCACAATAGCAAACCCAGAGTTCTTAGCCGCTAACTTAGCCAATTGCAAAGAGGCGTCTAGAGTGAAAGAATTAGCCAATTTGAGAGCATTGATTCTGTCCATAATCTCCTCATAAGGAGGAGAGTCACTATCGAGCACCTTAAGCAGTTCATCAAACCAGAAATATGCGGCAGTAGTGACAGGGACAATGCATGAAATGGGTTGTAGAAGGTAACCCTGCTGAACAAACATCTTTTTAAGCAAACCTTCTAATTTTTTATCCATAGGATCTTTGAAAGCACAACTATCCTCTATGGGAATAGTGGTGCGTTTGTTTAAAGTAGAAACCGCTCCCTCGACCTTGGGGACTGACTGCCATAAGTCCTTTCTGGGGTCGACCATAGGAAACAATTTTTTAAATATGGGGGGAGGGACGAAAGGAATACCGGGCCTTTCCCATTCTTTATTAACAATGTCCGCCACCCGCTTGGGTATAGGAAAAGCTTCTGGGAGCCCCGGCACCTCTAGGAACTTGTCCATTTTACATAGTTTCTCTGGGATGACTAAATTTTCACAATCATCCAGAGTGGATAATACCTCCTTAAGCAAAATGCGGAGATGTTCCAATTTAAATTTAAATGTAATCACATCAGATTCAGCCTGCTGAGAAATGTTCCCTAAATCAGTAATTTCTCCCTCAGACAAAACCTCCCTGGCCCCCTCAGATTGGGTTAGGGGCCCTTCAGAGATATTAATATCAGCGTCGTCATGCTCTTCAGTAACTAAAACAGAGCAGCCACGCTTACGCTGACAAGGGTTAATTTTGGCTAAAATGTTTTTGACAGAATTATCCATTACAGCCGTTAATTGTTGCATAGTAAGGAGTATTGGCGCGCTAGATGTACTAGGGGCCTCCTGAGTGGGCAAGACTCGTGTAGACGAAGGAGGGAATGATGCAGTACCATGCTTACTCCCCTCACTTGAGGAATCATCTTGGGCATCATTGTCATTATCACATAAATCACATTTATTTAAATGAATAGGAATTCTGGCTTCCCCACATTCAGAACACAGTCTATCTGGTAGTTCAGACATGTTAAACAGGCATAAACTTGATCAGAAAGTACAAAAAACGTTTTAAAATAAAACCGTTACTGTCACTTTAAATTTTAAACTGAACACACTTTATTACTGCAATTGCGAAAAAACATGAAGGAATTGTTCAAAATTCACCAAATTTTCACCACAGCGTCTTAAAGCCTTGAAAATATTGCACACCAATTTTGGAAGCTTTAACCCTTAAAATAACGGAACCGGAGCCGTTTTAAGCTTTAAACCCCTTTACAGTCCCTGGTATCTGCTTTGCTGAGACCCAACCAAACCCAAAGGGGAATACGATACCAAATGACGCCTTCAGAAGTCTTTTATAAGTATCAGAGCTCCTCTCACATGCGACTGCATGCCATGCCTCTCAAAAACAAGTGCGCAACACCGGCGCGAAAATGAGACTCTGCCTATGCTTTGGGAAAGCCCCTAAAGAATAAGGTGTCTAAAACAGTGCCTGCCGATATTATTATATCAAAATACCCAGATAAAATGATTCCTCAAGGCTAAATATGTGTTAATAATCAATCGATTTAGCCCAGAAAAAGTCTACAGTTTAAATAAGCCCTTGTGAAGCCCTTATTTACAATCGTAATAAACATGGCTTACCGGATCCCATAGGGAAAATGACAGCTTCCAGCATTACATCGTCTTGTTAGAATGTGTCATACCTCAAGCAGCAAGGGACTGCAAACTGTTCCCCCAACTGAAGTTAATTGCTCTCAACAGTCCTGTGTGGAACAGCCATGGATTTTAGTTACGGTTGCTAAAATCATTTTCCTCATACAAACAGAATTCTTCATCTCTTTTCTGTTTCTGAGTAAATAGTACGTACCAGCACTATTTGAAAATAACAAACTCTTGATTGAATAATGAAAAACTACAGTTAAACACTAAAAAACTCTAAGCCATCTCCGTGGAGATGTTGCCTGTACAACGGCAAAGAGAATGACTGGGGTAGGCGGAGCCTAGGAGGGATCATGTGACCAGCTTTGCTGGGCTCTTTGCCATTTCCTGTTGGGGAAGAGAATATCCCCACAAGTAAGGATGACGCCGTGGACCGGACACACCTATGTTGGAGAAAAGGTTGTTATTCTGAAACGGTGTAAATTGAACCGTTGTATAACGAGGGCCACCTGTATACCAAATATATGTTTGTTTCTTATAGGTAGAATGTAATCAGTACGTTTGTTATTTATTCATTCCAGTAATCCACGTCCTTAGTCTGCTTGTCTTCAGCAAACTGTTTGTGGGCTTTCTTGTGCTTTCCAGCTCCCCATTGACATCTGAGACCTTGTAACACTAATGAGTCACATGACACTGGGGAGGGAAAATGGTTAATTGGACTCAATTTGGACATTTCCACTTAGGGGTGTACTCACTTTTATTGCCAACGGTTTAGACATTAATGGCTGTGTGTTGAGTTATTTTGAGGGGACAGCGAATTTGCACTGCTATACAGGCTGTACACTCACTACTTTGTACACTCACTCACTCCTAGAACAACAGAGTCATTAGTCATTAGAGACTAATGACTCTGTCGTTCTAGGAGTATAACGCGGACGCTGTGTTCCGCACGAGTTCAGATTATGAAACTTGTCTTGAAGAAGGCCTAAGAAAAGGCCGAAACGTCGACAATGCACTTTTGTTAGAACTACAATAAAAGATTACCTTATGAAGTCCTGTGAGTGCCCTCCTTCCCTACTAGTATTCTTTCTCTCTCTCTCTCTATATATATATATATATATATATATATATATATATATATATATAATATATATATATATATATATATATATATATAATATATATAATATATATATATATATATATATATATATATTTATTATCCAATTAGCACATGTTCCAGCACTCCAGCTTCAACTAATAATGAAGCACCTGGGTGCAATCCTCAATGGATTGTAGATAAGAGCTAGGAAAGTGAGGGCACTCTCAGGATTTATATACATCAAAGTTAGTTTATTGTTTATAACAACAACGTTAGAAAGTCATAAGGATAGGTCGATGTTTCGACTTACATAGAAGCCTTCATCAAGACAGATGAACAACTCACAACGGCGACTAGCAGCCGCACACAACACCACCGGCAAAACAGTTCTGTTTTTTTATTACATGTCTGGAGTGGTGCCTATAAAAATATGTTAATATAAAAAATATAAATAAAAATAAAATAAAAAATATATTTTATATATCTGATATTTGTTTATTTAGCCCACAGGGGACAGTATGATTTGTTACATAGCACTTACGACTATTCAGTATATATTATATACTTTATAATATTTGGCTTTTTCTTTACCTTTTTTAAAAATTCTTGGATTTTAAAAAACATAAATTAAAGTTTTAAAATGGTCATGACTATGATGCCAATGACCTGTGGAAAAAGTAAAAAGTCCAGTTTAAATCTTTATAAACGCTAGACAGAACTCTCCATCTTCATGCCGGGTGCCACCATCGTGTAATTTACGGTGATAGAAGCAGTGTGCATTCACAGATCAGTGATATTGTCTTCTTGTCAAGCATTGTTGTGCACTTCATTTTAAAGTACACAATACAGAGCAGGAGCTGTACACATTTGCAGTGGCTGCATATCGCTATATTATATAGCAGGGCTTTTTTATATTGGTTATGAAACTTTTAAACTAGGTTAAAAAAAAAACTGTAAAGCTCCTGCTCTATATTATGCAAGATAATCCAAATCGCAATGTACGGCTGTCAAAAAGCAGGTAACATCATTGATCTGTGAAAGCGCACTGCTTCTGTCACAGTACACATACTACAAGATGGCAACACCCAGTATAAAGATGCAGATCTTTATCAACTGGTTACTGCAATGGGTAAAACTAAGAGCACAGCTTTAAAGAGAGCTGCAGGTACTGAAGGAAAAACACTAGCATGGTGAGTAGTAACCATGTTACTGTAATTGTAACCAGGAGTTTAATGCCCCTTTAAGAAAAACAGAAAGAAAAGCCACAACCAAACAAGCATGTACCAAGAACCCCTTAAAATAATATTTATTATGAAATACATATACCAACAAAAATGGCTACAAATCTACCTAAACATAAATAAAGAAGTACTGCTTAATGGCTACTCCAAATAGGAAATTATAGAACAGTCAGATGCCGAATACACAATACAAGAGTGCCAGTTATGAACAAACTATTTGCAAGAGTGACTTTGTGGCACAACCGGCTTCAACACATTATCTTCACTGTTATAACAGCATCAAGGGCTGCTTAGAGATATTACTTGGGAGTACTGCTTTATAAACCTTTGTAGCCATTTTCATGGGGGGGGGGGGGGGAGGTGTAAATATATACATATACACACACACCATTTAATAAATACTATTTTAAGTGTGACTAGGCCCATACTTGTTTATTGTGCGCAGCAACGTTTATTGTTATTATTTACCTTATAACACAGCACTAATTATATTAAAACAAAAAGTAGCTCAGTACACACAAACCAAAATCATCACCCCTCCACCACCGTGCCCGACAGTTGGTATGAGATGTTTGCGCTGATAGGCTGTGTTTGTTTTTTGCCAAATGTGGCGCTGTGCATTAAGGCCAAATATTCTAGAAGTCTTGTGGTTTGTTCATGCAACTTTGCAAACCTAAGCCGTGTTGACATTCTTTTTAGAGAGAAGAGGCTTTCTCCTGGCAATCCTTCCATACTTGTTCAGTCTTTTTCTAATTGTACTGTCATGAACTTTAACTTTGAATGCTAACTGAGTTGAGGCCTGTAGATCATGATCTACAGATCAATGATCTGAGATCATTGCTGATGTCTTTCCTCCTTGGCATTGTGTTAACACACACCTGAATGCTCTAGACCACCAGACTGCGAAAACTTTTTATAAAGGTGGTCACACTTGCTGATTATCAAAGAATCAAGGGCATTTGATTAGCAGCACCTGGCTGCTACTTAGCCTCTTAATTCCTATGGAAGCAGTGAGGGTGTACTTTGTTTTTCCACACATGGCTTCTCCATTTTGGCTATATTTTTGTTAAATAAATCATGACACTGTAATATGTCATGTGTTGTTGTTCATCTGAGGTTGTATTTACCTCATTTTAAGACCTGCCAAGGACCAGATGATTGCTATTATGTCCTGATACATAAAACCATAGCATTCAAAGAGGGTGTACCTTCTTATTTGCATGACTTTGTGTAAATATATATACAGTATATTGAAAAATTATTATTATTTAAATGAAAGTAAACCTTAAAAGAAACAGATTGTGTAAGAAAAAAAATAATCAGTAAACAACTTACTTAGAAATTCTAATTATGCCTGTATGGAGGGAAGTAAGGGGGCTAACCATTACATAATTTAAGTTCTACTGATGGGCAAGAAAGTAACACTTCAAAAGGTTAAAGGGATAGTATACCCCAAAAAAGAACTACTTACTTGAAGATCTAAGTTCTATTACATTGCTTTTTTATAATTCACTGTGTTGATTATGCAAATACATATTGTAATGATTTCTATTAAAGGGACACTGAACTTTGTGATTCCGATAGAGCATGAAATTTTAAGCAACTTTCTAATTTACTCCTATTATCAAATGTTCTTTATTCTCTTGGTATCTTTATTTGAAATGCAAGAATGTAAGTTTAGATGCCGGCCCATTTTTGGTGAACAACCTAGGTTGTCCTTGCTGATTGGTGGATAAATTCATCCACCAATCAAAAACTGCTGTCCAGAGTGCTGAACCAAGAAAAAAAAGGTTAGATGCATTCTTTTTCATATAAAGATAGCAAGAGAACAAAGAAACATTGATAATAGGAGTAAATTAGAAAGTTGCTTAAAATTGCATGCTCTATCTGAATCACGAAAGATTTTTTTTAGGTTCAGTGTCCCTTTAAGTGTTTGACCTGATATTTTCAGGAATGTTTCAAATAAAGAATTTAACCAATAGGATACACATTTGTATCTAAGGAGAAAGAATAGTGGTAGTGTCAAATTAGTGATTAAAAGGGACACTCGGGTTAAATTAAATTTTCATGATTCAGATACAGCATGTAATTTTAAACAACTTTCCAATTTACTTCCATTAAAAAAAAATGTGCACAGTCTTTTATATTTACAATTTTTAAGTCACCAGATCCTACTGAGCATGTGCAAGAATTCACAGACTATACGTATATGCATTTGTGATTGGCTGATAGCTATCACATGGTACAAGGGGAATGGAAATAGACATAACTTTGAAATTCGTTATAAAAAAAAAAAAATCTACTACTCATTTGAAGTTCAGACTAAGTGCTATTGCATTATCTGGTTATCTTGCATTTGTTGATTATGCAAATCTAATGTGTTGACTGGTCCTTTAAAAACCAACAAGTTCTTTTTACTTAAGAGGAGGCCCAATTACTAGACTTTAAATCTCCCTTCCAGATGTTTTACGTGTAAAAGCTCACACTTCAATTTGTGTTTCCCTAGAGACATGAGAACTGCCTTTACAAATCTGGGTGTCTAATATCAAACAACTGGATACATACAAATACAAATAGGGCGTCAACTAATGATTATTTTCATAATCGATTAATCGGACAATTCTTTTTTCGATTAATCGTCAAACATTTTTGCTATATTTAATATAAAATCCACATACTGAGTGTTACAAATATAAATTTCAGTCTAAAACTTTACATTAACACAACTGTTTGTCCAATTTTTAAGCAGCAGAACAAATTTCTATAATTAAGTGAAACAAAACCATAAACGATTTCAAAAGAGGTAGAACTAGAAAGAGGTAGAAGATTACTGTTTAGAACATTCTTTTATTCACGCTTTCAGAAGCTAGCTATTTTCCCTGCAGCAGAGAAGAGGCGCTCAGATAGCTTTGAGGTGCTTGAGATGCATAAGTAGGGTTTTGCCATTTTTGCTAAGGTGGGATATTTATCTTCGTTAGCTCCAGCAATGCAAAGTGTCTCTTAACAAAGTAAGCCCCGACTTCATTCTAACATAAAAATATCTTAAAATTCTATATGCAATGGTAAATAACTAGTTATAAGGCTAGGGAAAAAAATATCTAGTTCGCTCTTAAAATAACATATATATTTAGAGGATAAATTTGGTACAAATTACAATTAATTAAAAAATAAAATTTATATATTTATATATATATATATATATATATATATATATATATATATATACACATACATACATACATACACATATATATATATATATATATATATATATATATATATATATATATATATATATATATATATATATATATATATATATATATATATACACACACATATACATACACACACATATAATTTTATATAAACAATACAAATGACGAATTCTATTTTATTTCTGGGTTGCACATAAACCAGGAGCAGTTGTAAACTTATGCTGTCCTGAAAAAGATAAACGTAAAACGTCTGAAGATATCCTTTAGGCTAAGTGCATAACCATAAAACACAACCCCATGTGCAGGAGCTCAGTGGAGTGAAGCAGATGGTGCAGTGCACTGACCAACCAATTGCAAACCAACTAATCGATAATGAGATTCGTTGAAAACTATTTTCATAATAGATTATTATTGATTAGTTGTTGCAGCTCTACATACAAAACTTTCCAGTTTGGTTCTATTACATAATTGTTTTGCTATCTTGGTACCCTTTGTTGAAAAGTATACCTAGGTGGGCTCAGGACAAGCAATGCACTACTGGGAGCTAAGCTGCTGATTGGTGGTTGCAGGAATATGCCACATGTCATTGGCTCATCTGATCTGTTTGGCTCCTTCAGCAAAGGATACAAAGAGAATGCAGCAAATTTGATAATAAGTAAATTGCAACGTTGGACATTTGGAGATTCATGTCCCTTTAAAGTACACCTCTTGTACCGATGGTACTTAACCCCCACGAGAACAGCCAATATGTATCCACAAGGTAGCAGGTTCTGCTATAGAGGTTGTGGAGAAATAGGGACTTATAGACACATGTGGTGGGATTGTAAGGAAGTCTCGGGGACATGGAACCGATTATCTATCTTCCTCAGCCAGATCCTAGATGAAAATATCAATCTCACAATTCAACAGGCTCTATTACATGAGTATATCAATAAATATAATAAACATAAATACATTCATTAAGATCTTGCGCACGATCACGAGGATATGCATAGCTAGACACTGGAAAACTGGAACCCCAACTTGGGCAGAGATATATAATAAAATTAATCACACGTACACCATGTATGAGATAGCGTCAAGTATTCTAGACAATAAAGAAACAATCCAAGCAGTATGGTATTACTGGATAAGCAAAGGATCCTTATCCCCATAAGATGGTTAGAAACCAGAGACTTAAGTGGTCATCAAAATATAAACAAACTAAACTTATTGATGTATATATAATATAAACTAAGAAAGGATGTGCCGTCACTCCCCCCTCCCTGCTACCCTATCTAGTTCCAAGATACCTATCCCTATCTTTGTTAGATAATATACTCTATGATATGGGGCGTTTCTAAGTACTTAAGATCACCCTTAACTCGGAGGTTCTACCACGATATATCTATGTAGATAAAAATAGAAACAAGACGTAAGGAGGTGGAATAACCTCAGAGATACAACTTAAAGATGAAAATAATATATAGACTAAGTAATGACAGACTCTTGGCAAATCTAAGATACTACTGTTAATATATAGATAACGATCTAAAACTAGGATATATATATAGCCAGAAATCATCACATTGCTGTTAGTATCTGTTCAAACTAATCATCTGAAATTTATGTGATTCTGTAAACGCAACCCTTGGAGCACCCTAATTAAGATGTCATCAGAAGAAAGGACACTTGTTCATTTGAATGTCATATTGTTTTATTTCTGTATTTTTGTTCTAAAACAATAAAAAATTATTTAAACATAAAGTACACCTCTTCAAGGGGCAAAAGGGACATTGAACACTAGATTTTTCTTTGCATAAATGTTTTGTAAATTATCCATTTATATAGCCCATCTGGGAGGGTTTTGTAAAAATCAGGGGTCAAGTCGAGCGGGAACACATGGGAACGGAGTTCCTGAACTATTTTTGCAGGAGGAACCAAGTTCCCTCTGGACAGAGAATAGAAACACTTTAGTAAACACTGCTGCTGGTGAGAGGAGCTGGAGCACAGTATGGTTAGAGGTATAGTGAGATCCTCCAGTAATGGGCACATTCTACAATACACTAAATGTAAGATTGTCAGTGGCCCTGCTGTGTTATCACCCCTGTTATGAATATTATCTTTATTATCTTTTATTACACATGGTGCTTACATTTCTGTGTGGCTTGTTCTAGGGTAATTTAGCTCATCTCAGCAGAAATAGGACTATTGCACCTTAAAGGGCCATGATACCCAAATGTTGAAACACTTGAAAGTGATGCAGCATAGCTGTAAAAAGCTGACTAGAAAAATATCACCTGAACATCTCTATGTAAAAAAGTTATTTTACCTCAAAATTTCCTCAGTAGCCACACCCCATTGTAAAGGACTTTAAGCAGCAAATCAGTATGTCTGTCCCGGGACAGATAAGGGATTGAGCCTTGTGCACTCTTGCATTATTTCCCTATTCAGTTTAAGGAAGTTTACTATGAAATCTCATGAGAGTTAAGTCAAATATCATGAGATCACAGTAAAAGAGTTCATGACCTGAGCACTGTTGATTGGCTGCTGTTCATTTCTTCTTTTTGTTTGTTATCTGCAGCTGACGTATATTTTTTTTTACACAGAACTTACTCTGCTGAGCTGAGGAGATTGTGAGGTAAAATATCTTCCTTTTTTACATAGAGATGCTCAGGTGATATTTTCCTGTCAGCTTTTTACAGTTATACTCCATCAGTTTCAAGTGATTTAGCATATGAGTATTATGTCCCTTTAAGTGGAATAGATATTGTGACCATTTAGGATTATCAGGACCAAAGCAACCATTCAACCCTTCATTTGGTTTAATTTGCTTTCATTAACCAAAGTCTATAGATTATACACATATAAATACAGTGTGTATATATATATATATATATATATATATATATATATATATATATATATATATATATATATATATATATATATATATATATATATATATATATATATATATATATATATATATATATACACACACACACACACACAATATATTAATTGTTAGGGAGGGTGGAAGTCTTGGTTAGTTCCCACACATTTTTTTGGGAGGACCCTGGTAAAAATGTATAGTTTTGCTTATTTTTTAAAAGGGACACTCAATCAAAATTAAACTTGCATTATTCAGATAGAGCATGCTATTTTAAACAACTTTCCAATTTACTTCCATTAACAAAATGTGCACAGTCTTTTTTATATTTAAACTTTTTGAGTCACCAGCTCCTACTGAGCATGTGCAAGAATAAGTGTGTATGCATTTGTGAATGGCTGATTGCTGTCACATGGTACATGTATGCATTTGTGATTGGCTGATGGCAGTCACATGGTACAGGGGGAGTGGAAAAAGACATAACTTTTAAAATTGTCATAAAAATGTTTTTACTACTCATTTGAAGTTCAGACTAAGTGCTATTGCATTGTCTTGTTATCTTGCATATCTACAGTGTTGACTAGTCCTTTAAATAACATTGTGCTGATTTTTAGACTCCTAACCAAGCCCCAAAGTTTTAGATGTATACTGATGTATACAGACTTCAGATTGCTTCAGTTTGTATAATAAGTCTTTACATATGCAGGGATGGGGGGGTCTGCTCTCAGCCCCTTTCAGTGGGTGTCCTTGACTAACCTCATCAACAGTGCTAAATTGGAATCTTCTAAGTTTTTAAAAGGTTTTATACTGGATTTTTACATCAGTATCTGTGAATATTCTTTATATTAGTGTCTATTACATGCAGTTAAATGAAAATTGATGCATACTGTCCCTTTAATAGAAAGAAGGAAATATAAATCCCACAATCAGGGACAGAAGGGTTCATTCTTTAAAAAAAAATATTCCCCTCTAAATTTGAATGTTTGAAAAACTGGATAAGCACCAGCCATGGGTATAACATGTCTATAAAAAGTAATGCATGCACAGATAAACATAGGGATCAGTAATGCAGTTCCAGTCTCAGGGAAATCCATTTCAATGAGACACTTTAAGGTCAGTGAAAGTTAATGTAAATAGAATGAACTGAAAGACAGAGATTGTACTATTAATATTTATTAAGCCAGTAGCCAGGTCAGAGCAAACCTGGAGCTGCACTGGAAAGGAGGAGATCAGTGACCCAGAAAGAACATCTAAAAATGCACCGTAATGAGAAAAGAGAGGGGGGGGGAGAAACCCAGGTAGAAAAAGACTTCAGGAAAGTGTCAAATGTGTACCAAACCCATCCAACTGACCTGCCCAGAAGAGTATGCTTTGTTCACACAATTTGAAAAATGTATAAATCCCAACGGATTGTATGCCCAAAGACAGAGCTGACTAGATACAATACACAAGTGCAGGGGGAAAAGCAGGTTAAAAAATAAAAGCAAATAAAGTGGACTTGTTGCCAAGAGGGATATGGCTGCACCTCACTGAGGAGAACCACACTAGGCCAAGACGTATGTCTGCCATTTGCTATGTCTTATTCATAGAGGGATTGCTTAATATTTTGTGCTGGACTGTACTATTTAGTCAGGACCAGACTGATAAACTGCAGGAAAGTTTCACTCTGTGAAAGGTACATGCTGGGCAAAAAGAGGCTGCGTCTAGAGTGGTAACTTGCCAATGAACAAGCTATTACTCTATTGTTTGTTCCCAGGTTTAACACTAGAGCTGCAACTAACAATTTTTTTCATAATCGATTAAATCGGACGATTATTTTTTATTAATAGACTAATCGGATAAAAAACATTTTTTGCTATATTTAAAATAAAATCCACATACTGAGTGTTACAAATATAAAATTTCAGTCTAAAACTTTACATTAAAGGGACAGTCTACTCCAGAAATTTAAATTTTTAAAGAGATAGATAATCCCTTTATCACCCATTCCCCAGTTTTGCATAACCAACACTGTTCTATTTATACACATATTACCTATGTGATTACCTTGTATCTAAGCCTCTGCAGACTGCCCCCTTACCTCAGTGCTTTTGACAAACATGCAGTTTAGCCTATCAGTGCAGACTCCTAAATAACTCAACGGGAGTGAGCACAATTATCTATATGACACACATTAACTAGTACTGTCTAACTGTGAAAAAAATGCTCTGAGCTAAGAGGCGGTTTTCAACGAGTTTAGAAATCAGTTTGAGCCTACCTAGGTTTAGATTTTCAAAAATACCACCAAGGGAACAAAAGAAATTTTGATGATAAAAGTACATTGAAAAGTTGATTAAAATTACATGCCCTATCTAAATCAGAAGTTTATTTTTGTCTAGACTGTCCCTTTAACACAACTGTTTGTCCAATTTTGAAGTAGCAGAACAAATTTTTATAATTATGTGAAACAAAACCATGAACGGTTTCAAAAGAGGTAGACGATCACTGTTTATAACATTCTTGTATTCACTCTTTCAGAAACTTTGCATTAAAATGCAAAAATGTCAACTTGTCCATATGCTCCTGGCTGAGACTGGCACTCTTTTTGCCAGCTATTTTGCCTGCAGCAGAGAAGAGGCGCTCAGATGGTGTTGAGGTGCTTGAGATGCATAAGTAGGGTTTTGCCATTTTTGCCAAGGTGGGATATTTATCTTTGTTAGCTCCACTAATGCAAAATGTTTTCCTCCTTGGCAAGGGGCCTCTCAATAAAGTAAGCCTGGGCTTCATTCCAAAATAAAAATATCTTAAAATTCTAAATGCAATGGTAAATAACCAGCTATAAGGCTAGGGAAAAAAATATCTAGTTTGCTCTTAAAATAACAGATAAATTTGGTACATATTACAATTAATTTAAAAAATAAAAAAGCGCTAAGGGCTATATGTCAATAACAGGACAAAAGCATTACACATTTATCTTTACAGTTCTTATAAATCAGAAATAGCAAGCAATCTGCTAATAATTGAGTAAACAGATAATAGTGCACATCAATTCAAATAACAAATCCCATCAATCTAGGGATAGGTGTAAATAACAAGCTCAGCACTGTATCATGCAAAGCATAGTCCCAAATCACCTGATTTAATATAAACAATCCAAATGACGAATCCTATTTTATTTCTGGGTTGCATATAAGCCAGGAGCAGTTGTAAACTTATGCTGACCTGAAAAAGTTAAACATAAACGTCTGTAGACGTCCTTTAGGCTAAGTGCATAAACATAAACCACAATATCATGTGCAAGAGCTCAGTGGAGTGAAGCAGCTGGTGCAGTGCACAGACCAACTAATTGCAAACCAATTAATTGATTATCAGATTCGTTGACAACTATTTTTATTATCGATTTTTATCGATTATATTGATAAATTGTTGCAGCACTATTTAACACATGCACTTCTTGTTACTTCCAAAATCAAATTAAAAACAGAAAATGTTATATAAATATACACACAAACACATGCACACATTTTACTTCAACATTTTTAAAACAGTACTCTTTTATATGCATTCCCCCCCCCCCCCCTATATTTGATGCGGTATTAGCAAGACATACATCATTTTATATTATGACTTCAAGGGTGTACAAATCCCAGAAGCCTAGATCATGTATCGCTAATCCTCAAACCTTTTGTGGAGACGTGTCCAAAAATGTTCTCTTAAGGGAAAATGTACTGTAAATTTGGTTTCCAATGACTTGTCATACCAGCTGCAAGGTGTTAAATGTATTGGAAATTGTTTCTTTAGGTTTATTTTTTTTATATGTAAAATAGCTGGTTTTGCTTTTTGATGTTGCAACCCAATAAAATGGGCTGCATTTGCAGGGATATCAGACCTTCCTACCTTATCACTCCTAACACACAAAAGGCATCTATATCTCATTTTTGTCTGAATACCAAAACCCAATTTCTCTAGCTCCCCATAGGAAGTATAATAGTTTCTTCTGTTGGTTATGTTTAAGTATAGGCTATAAAAAGCTATCTAAAGGGATACTAAATCCAATTTTTCTTTCTTTCATGATTCAGATAGAGCATGCAATTTTAAAGGGCCATAATACCCAAATGTTTAAACACTTGAAAGTGATGCAGCATAGCTGTAAAAAGCTGACTAGAAAATATCACCTGAACATCTCTATGTAAAAAAGAAAGATATTTTACATCAAAAGTTCCTCAGTAGCCACATCCCATTGTAAAGGATTTCTAAGCAGCATATTAGTATGTCTGTCCCGGGACAGCTGAAAGGATGAGCCTCGTGCACTTATGTCATTTCCCTATTCAGCGTAACAATGAAATCTCATGAGAGTTAAGTCAAATCTCATGAGATCACAGTAAAAGAGTTAATGACCTCAGCACTGCTGATGCGGATTGGCTGCTGTTCATTTCTTCATTATTTTTTTTTTACCTGCAGCTGGGAGCAGCCGAGTATAACTTTTTACACAGAACTTACTCTGTAGCTGAGGAGATTGTGAGGTAAAATATCTTCCTTTTTTACATAGAGATCGTCAGGTGATATTTTCCTGTCAGCTTTTTACAGTTATACTGCATCAGTATCAAGTGATTTAGCATATGAGTATTATGTCCCTTTAAGCAACTTTTTAATTTACTCCTATTATCAATTTTTCTTCATTCTCTTGCTATCTTTATTTAAAAAGTAGGAATGACACCCTGGCAATGTTCCTCAGACCAGACATTCTTTCAGCATATCAAAGCCTCCAGAATAGGGTGTTCCTTCTAATTTAGTTAACATGTTTGTTATTAGTAATTTCTGGAACTATGCATATTCCTCAAGATGAGAAAAATAGGCAGGGATGTGGGTGCACTCAAAATTAATTGACTCCTTCCATCCCCTTGGGTCATCCCACCAGATGTGATTTCGGTAATATGAGTCAGGCACAAATAATTGTAGCTTCATTGTAATATACAGCAACATTTGACAATATATATATATATATATATATATATATATATATATATATATATTTATTTTTTTTATTATTTTTTTTTTATTATTATTTTTTATTTTTTAATAAATCACAAATTAAGGCGGTTTGCACTTTACAGACATTCTTCCACGTGTATAAAACCTTCTTATTCTTCTTTGATCCCCCCCCCCTGCCCATTTACAGTTTCATTTTGTTTTTTGCAAACTTGTTTTTTTAATGACATAGTAAACAAGAATAATATTGTATATCATCTTTGTCACAATACAGCTTATTCATGACAATATGATTTTGGCCACATTGATTTGCATTTACCGTATTTACATTTTTTAAATATTACTGTGGAACAGTTAACCAATACAAAAATCAGCCATTGACTGTCTCATAATGCACAGAAAATTATGCTGGTTATATGATAGCTTTAAAAAAAAAAAAAAAAGGGGAAAATCAAGTAGGTTGTCCGGCAATTTTACCAAAGAATAGTATTTGTGGCTGTGAATATTACAAAACAAAAGATCAGAGGAAAAATGTAATTCTTTTACTGTAATTGATATAGGGTTAAAGAGCCACTTTATAAATATAGATTATATAATGTATTCCAAAATTTTAATCACTATCTTTATTTTTCATAAACAATTTTTAAATTTCTGTGTAAAAAAAATATAATTGTTTATGATAATGCTATAGCTTAAACATTGTTTTTTTGACTGACATTCTGTACTATATATAAATAAATCAGCAGGGGAAGCCCAATTCATTGAATTTTAAAGAATCGGCAAGAAAAACAACCCAGGCAAGGGTGTTTGTATAGACCTACGTAGAATAACCCAAAAAGTGATCCCTGGATGTATCAAGTCCTGATAAAAAAAACACACCAACTGTCCCAACTACTTATCCCATAATATATCAGTGCACTGCACAAAGGTAAGCTCCCCTCCTCCTAAGAGTGGAAGGTGCAAAAAGAAGAGGCAAAACTAAAACTTGAGAGAAATAGTACAAAACTGGAGACAGAATAGAGAAAGACCGTAGAAAGCGGAGGAGGAAAACAGAATGAGATACAGCATTAGAAAAGAATGATGGGATATGAGGGAGAGAAAAGTGCAGCACAGGGGAACCAAATGATGAGACAAGAAAGGGGAGGGGTTAGGAAGAAATGGGGATGAGAAACAACAAATGAAGGAATAAAGCAAAAGGGTCAACAACACAAAATGCAACAAAGATAAGAAAAAGGGAACAAAGCAAAACAAATTGAGGGGTGATTACGAAGAGCTGGACAACATATTGCCCAATATAAAAATATATGCTGATTGGTTGACCCCTCCTGAGTGCCCCTAGTTAGTTTAAAGTGAAGGTAAACTTTCCCTAATGTCGATCAAGTATAGCATTCTTTTTTTTTTTTTTAAATAAATATGACTTTCATTCATCAATTCTTTTGTTTGTGTGTATATATCAAGATATCGCCGTTATAAAGCTATGTATAAACGATCCACTAAATCAACCCGTATTTTATTTTATTTTTTCGATCACGTTTTTTTCATAATCAATTTATTCTGTCCATTAGGCGGATGTCACTCGACGTCATCCGCCCCTTGTTTCATCTACGCAATTATATTTTTCTTCGGAATGACTTCCAAGCGCACTCCCGTTTCACGCATGCGTATTCGTAACAGTTAGGAATTCCTCTATAATGTCACCTGCTTCTTACAGACGGCTTTGCTACTGACAAGCGCATCATGTATATAAACTGATTAATACATTTATTTAGAACATGATAGTAATTGACACTGTAAAAAAGAATGGCACTACATCTTAATTTTTTAAATTTTATATACAAAGGCAGAATAAAGATTGTTGCATACTATGTTACTATTGATTTTAAATGCTATCACAAAAAGTTTGGAAATATAAAGTACATGAAATATGCTTTTAAATCCCCAAATATATTAATGTGTAAAGATTACAAAATATAATAGAGACGTGTATAGATGTTTATAAATATATCTATAGTTTTATAATGTACAAAAAAAAAAACACATGACCCAAGAAGCGAAAACGATGTCTTTGAATACATAGCTAATGATTAATAAGTATAAAGGATTTATTAAAGTGGCTTCGTTGATTTGTGCATGCGCATTGCAATCCAAGATCGTGAATGAGCATTTGTGACACGTAGAGAGTGGGTGGGACTGCTGAAGACGGCAGTAGGGATGGGGAGGAGTCGGGAGCCAAATGGTAGGGAATTAAAAAATAATTTATTAAAACTATGTCAGAAATCAGGGGAAAAAAAAGTTAGCGACTACATGAATGGTAGGTTGTCTTTAAGACAAGTTGCATTCTAAAATAAATTAGGTGCCATTAAAATGGAAATTTGTAATGCAAAGTAGCACATTTCATTTTTTGCATAATGCATTTTATATCATATGTACAAATACAACAGCAGGTAATGCACACATGCATTCCTGTGTCAGGCACACTCCAAGCATTACTCAGAACATGCATGAGACAAGAATGGCCAAACACGTGGTCTACTTCTATATCAGGGATGGGGAACCTTGGCCCTCCAGATGTTTCAGAACTATATTTCCTATGATGCTCAACTGAACTTCAGAGTGCCTAAGCATCATGGGTAATGTAGTTCTGAAACATCAGGAGTGTGAAGGTTCCCCATCCCTGCTCTATATGATTGAAAAGTTGAACAGAGTATGAAATTATTTTAAAAAAAAATAAAAAATAAAAAAATTACAAAGTGTGCCTCCTATTTATCTTTAATAATCCTAGTACAAAATTATAAAACACATTCCCAAATATCCTATTCATATGTGTTTATTTCATCCCCTCTAATTTGTTATTGTTTAGAAAGAAAATATCTAACTTTTAATGCTGTATAGTATCTGCGCACGGATTGGTTAATGGCAACACAGCCCCCTGTGGTAGCAAGTAATCTTGAGTTGCAACAGTGAAGAAGAGCTTTGGCATGGTTTGCAGTGGAGGAATGAAATAACAGCACATTTTATTGAGTTACCTGATGCGCTAGAGGGGTCCTTTTGTTTATACTGAATATATGCTTGTTCTCTCAGTTTTTTAAAGCCACAATTAGAGTGTAGACGTCTAGTACGGAGTGGTGGTATGTGTGAGGCTGGGCGTGACAAAATCAACACTACTAATTTTTGGGATGATTCTACATATATTAATATACAAACACCCTTATCTAGATACAAAACAATGTCTCACTATCTCCATAATTTATATTTAAAAAAAAAAAAAAAAAAAAATTATATATATATTTTTTTTTTTTCTCATGCTGGGCCTGCTCGAGTCCTAGGTCCCAATGATTGAAAGCTCTCTGGGCTGGCGAGATTATTAAAGAATGTTCGCCAGTCCTATTTCCCTGGTGCAATGATCTAAAGCCATGTGAAATATGCACAACAAAATTTGTAGTTTAGACATCATACAAAACAAATATTTGAACTATTCACACAAAAATAAGCAGGGGAAAAATTGCATTGTTAAAGGGACACTGAACCCAATATTTTTCTTTCGTGATTCACATAGAGTATGCAATTTTAAGCAAATTTCTAATTTACTCATATTATCAATTTTTCTTCATTCTCTTGCAATCTTTATTTGAAAAAAGAAGGCATCTAAGCTTTTTTTGGTTCGGTCCTCTGGACAGCACTTTATTGGTGGATGAATTTATCCACCAATCAGCAAGAACAACCCAGGTTGTTCACCAAAAATGGGCCGGCATCTAAACTTAAATTCTTGTATTTAAAATAAAGATACCAAGAGAATGAAAAAATTTGATAATAGGAATAAATTAGAAAGTTGCTTAAAATGTCATGCTCTGACTCACGAAAGAAAAAATTTGGGTTCAGTGCCCCTTTAAGGTAGATTAAAGATCTTAAATAAATTCTTCACCAAAAGTCGTATGTTAACAAAAAAAATAAAAATTGTATGTAATTTACACAGGAATAAATCAAATATGCATAGTGTAAATCGTAATTTTAGTACACTGGGTGTGCAAAATTCGCACCGAAATTTGAACTTATAAATACAAAATGCAAAGCACAATTGTTTATTCGTAAAATGGGCGTATGTGAAAATGTCTCTAATCCCAGCGTAATTCTATTAAAATTTTCACACTGCAGATTTCTCGCCAAATAAAATGTGGCTAGCTTTTCTCAGAACACTCAAAATAATTATAAACCTAATAGAAAAACACATATATATGAAAATATAGGCGAATGTAAGATGCTCTATGCAGAAAGCAGCATAATGTGAGTTATATTGGCTGCAGGACTTTAATTTTAATGTGCTCCCCCTGCACCCTGCTAACTTCGCTCTAAGGAGCGAAGTGTCCCTATCCAGCGAGCTCCAATACTTTCAATAGGAGCCATCTCGTCACTCGCAGGGACTGCCCCTTTTTTAAAGGTCATTCCACCCGGGCAGCCCTGCGAGAGTCGTTGAGAAAAAGTGGCTTAGAGCAGGCGAAAATTATATCATTGCGCCCTTAGGCTAGCTCAGGGATTAGGGGTGAAGAACGATAAGTGAGAAGATAATAGGCAAAGATAAGGAAGTCCAATTAAAAAGGGACATACTAAACAAAAACAAAAAAACTGCATCTTTGAGCACTGTGAATTTAAACCTGGGTAAAGGATTAAATACATGGATAAAATTAAAGGGACACTGAACCCAAATTTTTTCTTTTGTGATTCAGATAGAGCATGCAATTTTAAGCAACTTTCCAATTTACTCCTATTATCAAATTTTCTTCATTCTCTTGGTATGTTTATTTGAAAAGCAAGAATGTAAGTTTAGATGCCGGCCCATTTTTGGTGAACAACCTGGGTTGTCCTTGCTGATTGGACAGCACCAATAAACAAGTGCTATCCGTGGTTCTGAACCAAACATTTGCCGGCTCTTTAGCTTAGATGCCTTCTTTTTCAAATAAAGATAGCAAGAGAACAAAGAAAAATTGATAATAGGAGTAAATTAGAAAGTTGCTTAAAATTGCATGCTTTATCTGAATCACAAAAGAAAAAAAAATTGGGTTCAGTGTCCCTTTAAGCACCTGGTGAGCTCCTTTGCTACCCCCAGAAGAACATGTATTCTCCAATCAACGGTCATAGTGGGAAACTGCTGTCTGATTGGAGAATACTTATATATGTTGTGTGTTTAACTACTAGTAAGGCGTTAAATAGACATATAGTGTAATAAAATGCTTGTTGGTTATTACAGACTCCTATACATGCTCAGTAGGAGCTGGTGCATCAGAATATGTGCATATGAACAACTGAGCACAAATTGATTATGGAAGTAAATTGAAAAGTTGTTTAAAATTGCACGCTGTATGTAAATCATGAAAGTTTTATTTTAACTTTAGTGTCCCTTTAGCCCCTGCGGGTTAAACACAGAGACTTGGTCCTGAGCAGTAACTTGCTGTGCTATGTGCATATTCAACATCTTTCTTAGGAGTGTCAATGCATTATGGTTCCTGAGCATAATTTTAAAGGGATATGAAACACAAACATTTTCTGTCATGATTTAAATAGAGATAACATTTTAAACATCTTTCCAATTTACATATACTATCAAATTTGCTCTGTATCCTCTGTTGAAGCAGCAGCAATGCGCTACTGGGAGCTAACTGAACACACAAGAGGCACATATATATGTGCAGCCACAAATCAGCAGCTAGCTCCAATTATTGCTTGGCTGCTCTTGATCCTATCTAGGTAAGCTTTTTAACAAAAGGATAGCAAAAGAACAAAACAAATTAGAGAACAGAAGTTAACTGGGAAGTTGCTTAAAATTGCATGCTCTATCTGAATCATGAAATCATTTTGGGGTTATATGTCCCTTGAACATACTTCAATGAGCATTTATATAATACATTTTTCCAGATGTATAAAAGCATTTCATAGCAATGTCCCTTTAAACATAGCACCAAGGGAACTTCATTAAAAAATAAACTGTTATAACAAAACAGAGCAATTCATTTTTCTTTTGTATGACTATTTAATAACAGAAAAAAGGTAGACATCATACACAATAAAAAAGGAAAATAAAGGAATTCTTAAACAAAGAATGAAATAGAGTGTACAGGGAAATAAAAGATGAGGTAATACAGAACAAGGTTGAATTGTAAGCCAAGAACAATTCACAGGACAGAGCTGGCCAAATGTTTCAGTAACCAAAGCTACATCATCCTCTCTCTCCTAACACCTACAGATTTCTTTATCAAAAATCTATTTTGTGTCTAGGTTCCCACGTGGTCAGGTATTCATATAGCCCCACTCATAAGATATGAATTAACCCAAGCATTGCCATAATCCTATGAAGTTGCTGGAATCCTAAAAGCTGATCTCAACCATTTTTTTCACATGCTGTAATCATTTGTCTGATCTCACCCTAGCAGACTCTCCCCTTCCCCCAAGCCCTCATAGATTCTGGATGGACCCACCCAAATGTAAGTTCTCAATGTCTCCCCAAGGTCTCCTCCCACCAGAGCCCCCTCAAAACAGCTCAGATATCATACACACACAAAAAAAAAAAAATAGAAAAAAAAAACAAAAACAGTGGAACAGACTCTCTCCCCTATCCTATGACCCACCCTCCCTGCTTACTAGTAATGTGCACCAACTCCCATTCTGCAGTGACCCAGACACAAAGAAGTAAAACTGACAATGCAGCCCCAATCAGTCCTTGAGCCCAGCTCAGCAGCACTCAGGATATCTGTGAATCGTACAGCAACTTACATGCCTGGCAATGCAGCAAGTCCTGCTAAATTGCTAATAAAGGTTGCAAAGCCAAGCGTATGTGAAAGAGGCTATACAGTTATTCATTGCAGAATCAGCCACAAAGAGAGTATAGGAAAAGTGGAACATAAACATCTTGCTGGCAATAATATGACTGTGTTTACGCTATACCATGTAGATAATACCATACAGTCTGATTTTCCATTCACCTAGAATTGTGGGTAACGTTACTTTTGAATCCTTTGTCTGCGTCATTTAAAGAGATCACATCAGTCAGTGCAGACATATTTGCACATCCCTAAACATGGAATATGTGTGCAATGTGCATTCCTGTCATACACGACTAATCTGTGCCATCTCACCTCCCGCAGAACCATCCTATGTTCCTTGCCCTAATGCTGTGTGCCCCACCCCTATCATGTGCCAAGCATCATTACATTGAACAGATACTCCAATATCAGTAATAACGCATCAGCAACTGATCCTGCTTTATGCTCCACACCCCAATACGCAACCCCTAGTACCCGAGCATATAGAGCTATAAACAAACGATTTATACAGCTCGTTAACAACCCCATAATGATCAACCTGCGCACCCCAATGCCATGCAGCATATGACACTGATGTACACGATAATGCAGAAATGCAATGTCCTATATAGCTCTGCATCCTCTGATCACTATATCTGCCAAACTGATGCATATTCTATGCACCAAAATGCCTTATTTGTCTTAACAATCACTTCCAATTTTGAGTAGGCAACAATAATCCAAAAATCTTTGTCCTCAATCGCACTGCTGCAATTAAACCTTCATACTACCAGGCACCATTATGCACCCATTGTCCTTTATTGATCATGCACCTCATAATCTGTGCTCATCTAGGTGCGACCCCCAAACCAGAATATTGCTCGGCTTACCAGTCTTTGGGGTTGTCTTCTTGAATAACATCCTGGTAGGCAGCCAGCAGCTCCAGGCGGTGAGTGTTGAAGCTAACGGAGGCCATGCCGGCTGCAGGCTGACTGTTTGCCGGGGGATGGAGAGATGAGGCAGCGGACTGAGGGAGGGAAGTAGGGATGAGGAGGAGAGCGATGGAGAGAGGAGGGGGTAGTGACACACTGCAGCTGGGGAAGGGGAGGGCTGAGGGGCTGGGGAGGCGCTAGGTCCTAGTGCTGGGGCTTACCCTGTAGAACTACCTTTTTTCTATAAAATAAAATCTAATTTAGCAGTGAATAATAATGTATTGCTTATTTGCTTTTAGAAAAAAGTATGTTTTGCATAAAAAATATTAGGAGGGAAAGATTAATTAGTATATATATATATATATATATATATATATATATATATATATATATATATATATATATATATATATATATATTAGATGTAACAGTAATATTATCACTTATTTATTAATGATCTCTTACCTAAGGTTCATCAAGCTAACAAAGTAAAAAACAAATACTGCACTGGAAAGAGTTGTTTACTTTGCATAAGCTACATCAGAGTGTACAAAGTGTATGTAGAGTTGCTTTGATTTATTGTTTACATTAATGTTTTCCTTTTTTTAGTTATATATTTGCTTTCTGGCAAATTACTTAGTGTATCTTCTATCTGTCAAAGGGTTGTTAGCCAAAACAAGGCAAACAAATCTGTGGAAAATTTTACTTTATTTACAAATTAAAGTTAAACGAGACATGAAAAATGTAATCTTATATTGTGTCTTCAGTTACAAAATGTCCCTCACACAAAACCCAGAGCAGAGACCTTGATAAATTGACATAACACATGCTGTAGTTGTGATATGGAGCATCAAGTTTATTGTATACATAAAATAACACAAACATTATCATGATAAAAAGTGCATTGCTAAACTGTTCACCCATAAGCCCAAATTGGCTATGTCCCTCTATTTCCCAATATTTTATATATTCATCAATTTTTTATTTAGGAAGAACCAACAAGTCTTTTTTTTTAATATATTTTACCTTCTCTGTACTTGTCACTCGAGAATTCCTGTCATGAAATTAGATAACATAGTAGATAAGGTTGAAAAAAGACTGAAGTCCATCGAGTTCAACCAATACAAATCTAAAATACTTACAAAAAGCTCCAGTTAAGCTTAAATAACCCCATTAAAATGTGACCCATTTAATACTAGCAATCATATCCATGAATTTTGTTTATATACAGAAATTTATCCAGACTATTTTTAAATGTATCTATGGTATTGGCATTCACTACCTCCTTTGGTAATGAGTTCCACAATTTTATTGCTCTTACAGTGAAAAAAACGTTTCCGTTGCAGGAGATTAAATCTCCTTTCCTCCAACCTTAAATTATGACCTCTTGTCAGAACCAATTTTCTTGGAATAAAAAGAGCTTCTGCCATCTCTGTATATGGGCCTTGAATATATTTATATAAAGTAATCATGTCACCTCTCAAGCGCCTTTTTTCTAAAGAGAACAGACCCAGTTTGGCTAGCCTCTCCTCATAGGTTAATTTCTCCAATCCCCTTATTAGCTTTGTGGCCCTTCTCTGAACTTTTTCTAGTTCTGCAATATCTTTTTTAGCAATCGGTCCCCAGAACTGCACTCCAAACTCAAGGTGAGGTCTTACCAGGGCTTTATATAATGACAGAATTATGCTTTCCTCCCTTGAATCAATGCCTCTTTTAATACATGCTAGTATCTTATTAGCCTTTGAAGCCGCTGCCCTGCATTGTGCACTCATCTTTAGCTTGTTATCTATTACTACTCCCAAATCCCTTTCCTCCTGTGTTTGGCTAAGTCTTGTCCCATTTAAAAAATACATAGCCTGCTTATTTTTACTTCCAAAATGTAGAACCTTACATTTTTCCGTATTAAATCTCATTTTCCATTCACTTGCCCATAGTTCTAATTTTAGCAAATCCCTTTGCAAAGAGAGTTCATCCTGCTCTGACCTAATGACCTTACTTAACTTAGTATCATCTGCAAAAATAGAGATGTCGCTATTTAATCCTTGCTCCAAGTCATTTATAAAAATATTAAAAAGAACAGGGCCCAGTACTGATCCCTGGGGGACGCCACTGATTACCTTTGTCCAATCTGAGTATGATCCATTTACTTCTACTCGTTGCTCCCTATCTTTTATCCAGTTATTTATCCATGAGCTAACATTTTCAGCTATTCCCAGTCCCTTAATTTTGTGCATTAATCTCTCATGTGGCACTGTATCAAATGCCTTTGCAAAATCTAAGTATATCACATCAACTGATTCCCCTTTATCTATATTTTTACTTACTTCCTCGTAGAATCTAATTAGATTAGTTTGACATGATCTATTTCTCCTAAAGCCATGCTGATTAGAACTCATAATCTTGTTTACACGAATATGCTCATCAATATAATCCCTTATAATCCCTTCAAATATCTTCCCCACTATTGATGTCAGACTAACTGGTCTATAGCTTCCTGGATCATCCCTGCTTCCCTTTTTGAAGAGTGGCATCACATCAGCTTTACGCCAATCCTGGGGTACCATGCCTGAGGATAATGAGTCTTGAAAAATTAAGAGTAAAGGTTTGTCTATAACAGTGCTAAGTTCACTTAACACCCTTGGGTGTATTCCATCTGGGCCTGGAGTTTTATTTACCTTAATATTTTTTAGTTTTTTCCTGATATCCTCTAAACAAAACCCAGTTAGTGGTATGGACTGGCATGTTCTATTCTGTTCCAAAGTATCATTCAATGGTTCCTCTCTTGTGTATACTGAAGAAAAAAACTGGTTTAGTACCTCAGCCTTCTCCCTGTCATTATTTATCATTCTACCCTCCACACATTTTAATGTACCTATATTATCCTTCTTAGATTTTTTGCTATTTATGTACTTAAAGAACCTTTTAGGGTTAGACTTAGAATCCTTGGCAATTAATTTTTCATTTTCAATTTTGGCTAATTTGATTGCTTTTTTGCATGCTTTGTTACATTCCTTATAAATATTGTATGCTGAGTCTGTACTATTTTCTTTTAATAATTTAAATGCCCTACGTTTTTTCCTAATTTCTTTTAACACATTTTTATTTAGCCATAACGGCTTAGTTTTTTTATTTTTATAACCATATGGTATGTATTGATATGTATATTTATTTAACAAATTTTTAAATATTATCCATTTATCCTCTGTATTTTTATTAGAAAATACATTGTCCCAATTTATATTATTTAATGATTTCCTTAAATCGTTGAATTTTGCTTTCTTGAAATTAAAAGTCTTAGTTAAGCCTTTAAAACACTGCATATGAAAAGAGATTTCAAATGTGACCATGTTATGATCACTGTTACCCAAATGTTCTTTAACTTCTATGTTTGATATTATATCTGTATTGTTTGATAGCACTAAATCCAATATAGCTTTACTCCTAGTTGGCTCCTCTATTAATTGTGACAAGAAGTTATCCCTGAGAGCATTTAAAAATCTATCCCCCTTAGCCGAATTACTAGTTTCATTGGCCCAGTTTATATCAGGGTAGTTAAAATCTCCCATAATTACAGCACTGTTATTAGCAGCCTTACCAATTTGGATAAGTAGTTGAGTTTCCTCCGGGTCACTAATGTTGGGAGGCTTGTAGCATGTTCCTAGTAATATTTTTTTAGGATTTTTCCCCCCACTCTTTATTTCAACCCACAGGGTCTCTACATTGTCACTTGTTTCATAAATATCTTCCCTTATTGTAGGTTTAAGGTCAGGTTTAATATACATGCAGATTCCTCCACCCCTTTTATTATTCCTGTCCCTCCTAAATAATGTATACCCCTCTAAGTTAACTGCCCAGTCATGTGAATCATCCCACCAAGTTTCAGTTATACTGATAACATCATAGTCCTCTTCTGCAACTAAGAGCGTCAGCTCCCCCATTTTACCTGTCATGCTTCTTGCATTTGTTGTCATACATTTAATTTTCATGTGCTTTCTGCTGCTACTTGGTGTACTTTCCTCTATACTTTCTAATGTGACATTTCTTAAGTCATCCCTTCCTTGAGATATTAAGGGAGTGACATATTCAGACACTGATCTCTCTGTTCTATTTTGTTCTAATTGACCCTCCCCCCCTTTGCCTAGTTTAAAAGGTTCTCTAAACGTGCTACCATCCTTTCCCCCAACACACCTGCACCCATGTCATTCAGGTGCAATCCATCCTTACTGTACAATTTGTACCCTAGTGAAAAATCAGCCCAGTGTTCTAAAAAGTCAAACCCCTCATTTTTACACCATGTTTTTAGCCATGAATTAACAGACCTTAGCTCCTTCTGCCTTACTGAGTTAACACACGGCACTGGTAATATCTCAGAAAATATTACTTTTGAGGTCCTTGCTTTAAGCTTGCTACCTAACTCCCTGAAGTCATTTTTTAGGACTCTCCATCTCCCACTGATTTCTTCATTAGTACCAATATGCACCATGACTGCAGGATCAGACCCGCATCCCTCTAACAATCTATCAATACGCTCCACAATATGCCTAACACGAGCCCCTGGAAGACAGCAAACTGTTCTATGTAAAGGGTCTGGATGACAAATTACCCTATCAACCTTCCTTATAATAGAGTCTCCTACCACCAACATCTATAAATTGTCCTTGCTAAGGGTTGCCACTTTTAGTTCAGGCCAAACCCGAACACTCGCATCAAAATGTTTTTTCACTGAGTACACACTATGTAAAATAGCACATAAACACAAACCTGCACATAGATTTCACACTCTCTATCTCACACAAACTCTCTCACACCCACACACTCTCTTTTTTTTTCTAATTAATCTTTTTTATTGTCATTTTCAACTAGTACAAATATTTCTGTTTCATAGAGTGGCATCATTACATACAGAATAAAGTGCATACAAACATTAATATCGTATTGAGGTTGATTCAAAAGCAAGGGACAATTATAAGAGTTTAGTTTTGTTCATTGAGGCTTAAAGGCACATAATACTCATATACTAAATCACTTGAAAGTGATGCAACATAACTGTAAAAAGCTGACAGGAAAATATCACCTGAAATCTCTATGTAAAAAAGGAAGATATTTTACATCACAATTTCCTCAGCTCACCAGAGTAAGTGCTGTGTAAACAGTTATACTTTTACTGCTGTCCAGCTGCAGGTAAAAAAAAAGAAGGAAGAAATGGACAGCAGCCAATCAGCATCAGCAGTGCTGAGGTCATGAACTGTTTTACTGTGATGTCATGAGATTTCATAGTAAACTTTGTTAAACTGAATAGGCAAATAACATGAGTGTGCATGAGGCACGCTCCCTAGCAAGTTCCAGGACAGGCATACTGATTTGCTGCTTAAAGTCCTTTACAATGGGGTGTGAATACTTAAGTCATTTTAAGGTAAAATATCTTCCTTTTTTACATAGAGAAGTTCAGATGATATTTTCTAGTCAGCTTTTTATAGCTATGCTGCATCACTTTCAAGTGTTTCAACATTTGGGTATCATGTCCCTTTATTTAAGTATATTGGGTTTAAAGCGGTTCCATATGCACATTGGTGAGAGGGATCTTCACAGATATAGTGGTGTGGAATTTAAAGCCTCCATAAGTAAGGCAGGATTAATTAAACAGGTATAGAAAGGTAAAACAAACAGAAAAAATAACAACTCAGTAAACAATCAAGAATCCTAATGCTGTTAACTCATGCCAGTTCAAAGTTACAGTAAAAGAGGTTATTACAAAAAATGCGTGTTCATGAATCACTTGTGATAAGTATCTAAGGTTCTAATTATAATTAGTTTGGTGGTAGTTCCTGACAGTTAGGGCGAGATTCCCAGATAAATATCTTATCATGGTAGGTGTCTAGGGTGTTGGTAATTAAATAGTGATATCTTTCAAGTCAACACCAACATTTTTGTTGTTTTAAAAGATAGATAATCCTTTAAAGGGACAGTCTTGTCCAAAATAAGCTTTCATTATTTAGATAGGAAACATATGAACTAACGCCCTCTAGTGTTGAAAAACTGTCAAAATGCATTTAGATTAGAGGCGGCCTTCAAGGTCTAAGAAATTATCATATGAACCTCCTAGGTTTAGCTTTCAACTAAGAATACCAAGAGAACAAAGCAAAATTGGTGATAAAAGTAAATTGGAAAGTTGTTTAAAATTACATGCCCTATCTGAATCATGAAAGTTTTTTTTTTTTTTTTGCTTTACTGTCCCTTTAAGATTTAAGATATCACCTGAGGAAACAGTTGTATAACTGAGAAACACATTGTAAAGTTGTGTTTTTAAGTGTTTTAATAAACACCATTGCTTAATCAAGTTCTGAGAGTCTTCTGGTGGTGGAAGCACAGTTTATCTCCTCTCTCTATCAGCTTTGTTGGGATCCTGCTTAGCCCTCTTTAGAGACCCTTGCTCTCAGATTTGTGACCGGCTGACACTGCAGTTGTGGAATCCAGTGCTTGTTCCTAAACCACCACGGCCTATAGTGATCCAGTGGAGACCTGAGTGTGAGCTAACGGGATAGCTCTGATATTTCAGCCTGCCTCTATTGTCCGATTGAGTGCTACTCGTTTGTGAGTATATAGTCATAGTTGTTTTTTGGATTGTTCACTCGTGAAAACGTATTTCACCATTGGAGTGCCCTCTTTTCTTTTTTCACTCTATAGATGACATCTTTTCCCTGCACGGGACTGTTTGATCGAAGAGGAAACAGCACCTGATCCTTCATTGGACTTATATACATTACTATATATATTTATTTTTTATTCACATCATTATTATCATTTATATGATTTTGTTCATATCACGCTGAGACTATATTTATCACTGTTATGAGAATGTTGGGACATAAATCCCTTGTTTGAAATATTCCCCTCTTTTTTCCACATTAACCCCACTATCATCTGGCGTATGCAGTTCATTGGGGTTTCCCTCTAACTGTCATGAGTTTAAGATTTTGTTGGACCTCTTGCAGCCACATATGCATGGTTGGTACTTCTGGCTTCTTTCAGAAACAGGGTATTAATTAATCAGCGTTATTCACCATTATATTGAATAGTGTCAAATGTAATTTGAATTGGAGCTTAGGTGAAAGTCTAAATAGGAGTGAATAAAAGTCTAAGGGAATAGTGCATACAAGTGCCTTTTGCATTTACTTCAAAAGTGATATCCAAAATACTTGGATTTTTGGGCATGACCACCAGATATGGTATAGGCAGGGACCCCTCTTCCTGACATTGTCTCCAACATCGGTTAGAGGCTCCTGGGAACATGTGTTTCAATTTTTGTGGAGTTAAATACCAGCACGTCAGAAGTTTATTGTTTGTTTCTAATAATTTAGCTGAATGCGCTGAATTTTGTAGACTAGGAAGATGGTATGTCTTAATTGTGTTGAGGAGCTACATAGTATCTCAAAGGGAGTTCTGGGTCTTATAAGGTTTTGTTTGTGCGAGTGCGTGGATATGTAATGATTTAGTTGATGGTATCGAAACCAGGGTTTATAAAAGCATTCTCCCAATTGTTCAATGTGTAGTTTGGTCTGGAGTTTTCCACTATCTATAAGAAGATAGATGGGTAGCAAAAGGTGGATATTGTGTGTTGTTGTCAATGGGGCATGTTGTCCTGGAGGAAAATCTGGGTTTCGTAGTGAAGGTGTAAGAGGTGAAGGGATTGATGAAAGGGTTGGGTATTTTTTAAGTGTCGCCTTCCAAACTCTATAGGTTTCTGAAATTATATGGTCTGAGGATGACATTGCAGTTTCATAAGTTTTATCTAGCCAACAAGTACTACCCATTTGAGGTGAGGATGATATGTTGTGTTCTAATTATACACATTGTTTGTGGTGATGTTTGCCAAAGGAGCACCAGTCTATTATTCTAGTCAAAAAAATGGCATGGCGGTATTCGTTGAGGTTAGGAGTTAATTATTTATTGCAATCGTGAAAGAAATTATCTCAGTAGTGGTATGGGAACCGTTTGCATAATGAATACAAATTTTGGGGAGGATGGTCATTTTCACCACCCCGATTCTTCCCAGCAATGAAATTGTCTTGGGGAGCTATTGATATGTTGGAAGAAAGGTCTTTCAGTAGTGAGTCATAGTTTAGTTGTTGTAAGTGTGAGATATTTAGGGTAAAGTGTACTCCTAAATATTTAAAAGAATGGGTTTTAAATGTAAAAGCGGTATCGGTTTTCAGTGATATCATCTCATATTCTGGGATAGGGATAGGAAATGCTTCTGATTTATTATAGTTAATGGAGCAGTTTGAAACTTGTCCATATTCTTTTAAATATTACATGCATAGATGTTGATGGGGAGGTGAGAGTCATCAGAAGAGAGTCATCAGAAGATCATCTGCAAATAATGCCAGTTTATATTCTGATCTTGCAATATTAATGCCCTGAATTTTGGGTGTTTGATGTAATTTGGAAGCCAAAACCTCCATAGATAGAAAAAAAGCAGAGGGGAGATGGGGCAGCCCTGTCATTCACCATTATATTGAATAGTGTCAAATGTAATTTGAATTGGAGCTTAGGTGAAAGTCTAAATAGGAGTGAATAAAAGTCTAAGGGAATAGTGCATACAAGTGCCTTTTGCATTTACTTCAAAAGTGATATCCAAAATACTTGGATTTTTGGGCATGACCACCAGATATGGTATAGGCAGGGACCCCTCTTCCTGACATTGTCTCCAACATCGGTTAGAGGCTCCTGGGAACATGTGTTTCAATTTTTGTGGAGTTAAATACCAGCACGTCAGAAGTTTATTGTTTGTTTCTAATAATTTAGCTGAATGCGCTGAATTTTGTAGACTAGGAAGATGGTATGTCTTAATTGTGTTGAGGAGCTACTTAGTATCTCAAAGGGAGTTCTGGGTCTTATAAGGTTTTGTTTGTGCGAGTGCGTGGATATGTAATGATTTAGTTGATGGTATCGAAACCAGGGTTTATAAAAGCATTCTCCCAATTGTTCAATGTGTAGTTTGGTCTGGAGTTTTCCACTATCTATAAGAAGATAGATGGGTAGCAAAAGGTGGATATTGTGTGTTGTTGTCAATGGGGCATGTTGTCCTGGAGGAAAATCTGGGTTTCGTAGTGAAGGTGTAAGAGGTGAGGGGATTGATGAAAGGGTTGGGTATTTTTTAAGTGTCGCCTTCCAAACTCTATAGGTTTCTGAAATTATATGGTCTGAGGATGACATTGCAGTTTCATAAGTTTTATCTAGCCAACAAGTACTACCCATTTGAGGTGAGGATGATATGTTGTGTTCTAATTATACACATTGTTTGTGGTGATGTTTGCCAAAGGAGCACCAGTCTATTATTCTAGTCAAAAAAATGGCATGGCGGTATTCGTTGAGGTTAGGAGTTAATTATTTATTGCAATCGTGAAAGAAATTATCTCAGTAGTGGTATGGGAACCGTTTGCATAATGAATACAAATTTTGGGGAGGATGGTCATTTTCACCACCCCGATTCTTCCCAGCCATGAAATTGTCTTGGGGAGCTATTGATATGTTGGAAGAAAGGTCTTTCAGTAGTGAGTCATAGTTTAGTTGTTGTAAGTGTGAGATATTTAGGGTAAAGTGTACTCCTAAATATTTAAAAGAATGGGTTTTAAATGTAAAAGCGGTATCGGTTTTCAGTGATATCATCTCATATTCTGGGATAGGGATAGGAAATGCTTCTGATTTATTATAGTTAATGGAGAAGTTTGAAACTTGTCCATATTCTTTTAAATATTACATGCATAGATGTTGATGGGGAGGTGAGAGTCATCAGAAGAGAGTCATCAGAAGATCATCTGCAAATAATGCCAGTTTATATTCTGATCTTGCAATATTAATGCCCTGAATTTTGGGTGTTTGATGTAATTTGGAAGCCAAAACCTCCATAGATAGGACAAAAAGCAGAGGGGAGATGGGTGTGTTATTTATAGCAAAATATTCTGTTATTGCTTGTTCTATGTCTATGCCACACACACACTCTTTCTCTTTCACACACACATACATGAATATACTCACGCACAAAGTCACTAACGCTCTCACAGAGACACTAACACACACTCTCACACACATTCTCTTTCACACATATACAAATACACTCACTCTGACCACAGAGACTCGTGCACACAGAAAGACACTGACAAACAAAAAGACACACACTCTCTCACACACACTCTCACACACATTCTCTTTCACACATTCTCTCTCAGACACAAATACACTCACTCTTTCACCCACAGACTCACACACACATAAAAACACTGACAAACACACACACATACAAAGACACTTACACACAGACACACTCCCACGCTAAGGCACACACACGCAAGAGAGAAATAACTGTAGGCATGTGCAGTATGTTGCAAGCACACGTCACCTTATCGGTTGTGGCTGATTCCCACCAAACGCGGACATTTGCATGTCCTGGCCTGACTCAACTTCAAACCCGGACACACAAATGGAAACCAGAACTGTCCAGGCCATTCCCAGACAGGGGGCAACCCTAGACCTTGTCCTATATCTACTTTGAAATAATTTATTATGTGCAGTATGAGTTTCACAGGGAACAGAACATACAATGAAGCTAATACCACACAGATTTCTACATTTTCTTTATTTTCTTTACTTAAAATTGTGAGTAATTTTGCTTTATGAAGCCTTTTTCTATTCCATTTTAAAATTCACCACAGCACCTCCAATCCTTATTGTGGCACCTAAGGGATTAAGTGTCCTATCGTTCTGATGAGTGACAACTACATATCTCTAACTCAATAACCATAACACATTTAGTGACATTATTAAATAAAAACCATGACAACAGTAGTGGGAGTAAAGACTTGTGGGTCGTATTTATTGTGAAACACAGAACAGCCAGCAGTTGTAACTTTTTAAATATCAACCACCCAGATGGCAGCAATCAGGGCCGTAGTATTAACCCCTGTAAAGTATGGTCAAAGGCCCAGGCTACTGAGGACAAGCGGAACTCAGCTATATAGCAACAATCGGAAGCAGATCTTAGGGAGTTGTTTGGCCCACTGCAACCCAGGAGGGATGTCACCCCCTCCTGCAATGGCCATCATTCAACCTCGCAGTCAGCAGCCAGGGCCCAGACCAACCGCTAAGGTAAAGTGTCATACATCAACTCCAAACCAGTAGGTCCAGGATCATGCATGCTGAAACCTAGGGAGTCAAAACTACAGTTCTTGGACTTACAGAGATAAATAGAACAACTATCCCTTGGCCTTAGACAAACTAAAGAACCTCCTAATGAGGATACCCTAACCAATTGCCACCAGCCTGTGGAACAGACAAGAGAAGGGAGGACAGGGAAGCTTCCAGGAGTCTGCAGAGAAAAAGAGGAAGAATAATCTCTGTCCTGGAGCTGTAAATTTAAGTGTAGCTCCACCTCCCTAAATACAACAAAGTTACAACAACACTCAACAGCACACTCAGTTCCTAAGGGTCTTAACCCTTAGGTGTGCTCCGGGCTAGGATGCCCTACACTATCTTATACAGTAAACTTGTTTATTTGTTAAGGGTTTTGTCTAGCTCTTCAAGGTACTAGTGTAGAGTAATATTGCGCTCAGGTCATATAATCATATATAGCATAAATCTGGAGCCTCAGAACAGAAGGGGAATGTTACAGGGGAATTAAAGAGATTGTAATATTGATTATTTATATAGTTTAAAACCTTTGCAGTATGCACATTATTTATTTTGTCCCATTTTCCTGTAATTAAACTAAAAAAATTGCTGGTTTTCTAAATTCCACTGAGTTTCTATAAAATTATTGGCTCTGCCATATTGGAACTTAGTGTTCCCCTTTATCATTTTTGTTTATCTGCTAAGGATAATTAGGAACATATATAAAACAGGCAATAAAAGAGAATGTGCAAAGTCTATTTGGAAACCCTATTAGTTACTTTAGTAATCCTATATTTCACACAGCCTTGTTTGCATGTCATTGCCTGTTTTATATTAGTCCCAATTGTCCATAGAAGAAATAAAAGGGAAAACCGAGAGGGGGCGTGTCTCTGGGCAGCACCTTAACTGGTCGCAATATCGGAAGCTAGGAGCAGACTGATATTAAACCGACAAATATTAGTAGATTTTTAACCCATCCAACATCAAACCTGGTATATTCTTATTTAAGAGACAAAGCTCTGTTAACTGATACCAAACTCGTTGGGATCCTGCAATTTTTTTCCGATCCGGAGCATTGAAACCTGTGGTGGCCCTGAAAAGGAGAGTCTTTCAACACCCCCCCCCCCCCAGTAAGTGGGGTATAACAAGATCAGCCACAGGCAGAAAGCCTACCTAGTTTTCCTCAGGAGTCCTATGCAGGAGCGGGGTAGATTATCATATCTAATGACCGCAACCTGATCTCTGATCCAAACAGTAAAATGGAGCAATCTTGCACTCCGGTTGTTATTAGTGGGACTACCTCCTACACTATTGCAGCTACGATGCAGCAATACCAACACAGGATGTCCCTTGACACTACTCACCCTCCACAACAACAGAGAGAACCAGGCAGCTGCTCGCACTTGATTGCGGTGGGACCCACAGGAGAAGGTATGCTGGGCGAGCTTGCGGGGAGCCTTCAGAGGGAGCTACCATGTACACTGCCGAAGGACGCTGCCATAGAAATAGTGATTCCAGTTGGGGAATTAGATTGCAGCCACGAAACCCAAAGTTTTCCAGGGACTGTAAAAACTCTTATATCTGTGCTCTGGAGTCTATATTTGGACCAAATATGGGTATTTTATTGTGAAACCACAACAAAAATCAAAGAGTTTTAACCCCATAGAGGATTCAAGATGGGGGTTGGCTGAAAGACTGCTTCTATTTCGTCGTACTTTACAACACTCTTGTTTATTCAGGAATGTTGTGCACACATAATTCAACAGTCCCTTCTCTTTTGGACAGTCTAGTTATATTTGAGAGACGTTAAAGGGACACTAAACCCAATTTTTTTCTTTCATGATGCAGGTACAGAATACAATTTAAAACAACATTCCAATTTACTTCTATTATCTAATTTGCTTGATTCTTTAGATATCCTCTGTTAAAGAAATAGCAATGCACATCAATAAACCAATCACATGAGGCATCTATGTGCAGCCACCAATCAGCAGCTTTTGAGCCTATCTAGATATGCTTTTCAGCAAAGGATATCAAGAGAATTAAGCAAATTAGATAATAGAAGTAAATTAGAAAGCTGTTTAAAATTGCATGCTCTTTCTAAATCATGAAAAAAAAAATGTGGGTTTCATGTCCCTTTAACACTAACTAAACAATTATAAAATTGATAGATATCTTGAATGTTTAATAACTTAAAGATAGCTTGAAGAGTACACTGTTTAGCATAATTATAATTTCTTTCATGTAATTGTCAAGAGTCCATGAGCTAGTGACATATGGGATATACAATCCTACCAGGAGGGGCAAAGTTTCCCAAACCTCAAAATGCCTATAAATACACCCCTCACCACACCCACAATTCAGTTTTACAAACTTTGCCTCCTATGGAGGTGGTGAAGTAAGTTTGTGCTAAGATTTCTACGTTGATATGCGCTTCTCAGCATTGTTGAAGCTCGATTCCTCTCAGAGTACAGCAAATGTCAGAGGGACGTGAAGGGAGTATCGCTTATTGAATACAATGATTTCCCTAACGGGGGTCTATTTCATAGGTTCTCTGTTATCCGTCGTAGAGATTCATCTCCTACCTCCCTTTTCAGATCGACGATATACTCTCAAATTACCATTACCTCTACTAATAACTGTTTTAGTACTGGTTTGGCTATCTGCTATATGTGGATGGGTGTCTTTTATTAAGTATGTTTTTTATTACTTAAGACACCTCAGCTATGGTTGGGCACTTTATGCATTTATATAAAGTTCTAAATATATGTATTGTACTTATATTTGCCTTGAGTCAGGTTCATGTATTTCCTTCTGCAGACTGTCAGTTTCATATTTGGGAAATATTAACATCTTTTAAAGAAATTTTTTTCTTACCTGGGGTTTAGTCTTTTTTCAATTGACTACTTCTTCCAAATTGCGGGCGGCATTAGGCCCGCGGGTGCATCAAATGCTAAACTTTATTGCGTCATTCTTGGCGCGAAAATATTTTTGCCGCGGAAAAATACGTCTATGACGCAGTTTTGTAATTTCCGGCGTCATACTTGACGCAGAGACCTTTCACACCGTTGCGTCATTAGTGACGCGAGTGTGTCATTTCTGGTTATGTTTGGTGCCAAAAAAGTTTACGTTACGTTGTGCGTCATACTTGGCGCCAAACTTTTCATTATTTCAATACCCCATTGATGTTTGCCTCTTGCTTTTTTCTCTATCAGAGGCCTATGCTATTTGCATTTTTTCCCATTCCTGAAACTGTCATATAAGGAAATAGATAATTTTGCTTTATATGTTGTTTTTTCTCTTACATTTTGCAAGATGTCTCAATCTGATCCTGCCTCAGAAGTTTCTTCTGGAACATTGCTGCCTGACATCGGTTCTACCAAAGCTAAGTGCATTTGTTGTAAAATTGTTGAAATTATTTCGCCGAATGTCATTTGTAATAGTTGTCATGATAAACTTTTACATGCAGATAGTGTATTCATCAGTAATAGTACATTGCCAGTTGCAGTTCCTTCAACTTCTAATGTGCATGATATACCTGTAAATTTTAAAGAATTTGTTTCTGATTCTATCTTGAAGGCTTTGTCTGCATTTCCACCTTCTAATAAACGTAAAAGGTCTTTTAAAACTTCTCATTTAGTTGATGAAATTGCAAATGACCAACAACATAATAATTTATCCTCTTCTGATGAGGATCTATCTGATACAGAAGATCCTTCCTCAGACATTGACACTGACAAATCTACTTATTTATTTAAAATAGAGTATATGCGTTCTTTATTAAAAGAAGTGTTAATTACTTTGGATATTGAGGTAACCAGTCCTCTTGACGTTCAGTCTAATAAACGTTTGAAATGCTGTTTTTAAACCTCCTGTGGTTTCTCCAGGGGTTTTTCCTATTTCTGAGGCTATTTCTGATATGATTTCTAGGGAATAGAATAAGCCAAGTACTTCTTTTATTCCTTCTTCAAGGTTTAAAAAATTGTATCCTTTACCAGCAAAATCTATAGTGTTTTGGGAAAAAATCCCCAAAGTTGAAGGGGCTATTTCTACTCTTGCTAAACGTACCACTATTCCTATGGAAGATAGTACTTCCTTTAAGGATCCTTTTAGATAGGAAGCTTGAATCTTATCTAAGGAAGGCCTATTTATATTCAGGTCATCTTCTCAGACCTGCAATTTCTTTGACTGATGTTGCAGCTGCATCAACTTTCTGGTTGGAGAATTTAGCGCAACAAGAATTGGATTCTGACATATCTAGCATTATTCGCTTACTGCAACATGCTAATCATTTCATTTGTGATGCCATTTTTGATATTATCAAAATTGATGTTAGATCCATGTCTTTAGCTATATTAGCTAGAAGAGCTTTGTGGCTTAAATCTTGGAATGCTGATATGACATCTAAATCTAGATTACTATCTCTTTCTTTCCAAGGTAATAATTTATTTGGTTCTCAGTTGGATTCTATTATTTCAACTGTCACTGGGGGAAAGGGAGTTTTTCTGCCTCAGGATAAAAAACCTAAGGGCAAATCTAAGGCTTCTAACCGTTTTCGTTCCTTTCGTCAGAATAAGGAACAAAAACTCAATCCTCCCCCCAAGGAATCTGCTTCCAATTGGAAGCCTTCCTCAAATTGGAATAAATCCAAGCCATTTAGGAAACCAAAGTCAGCCCCTAAGTCCGCATGAAGGTGCGGCCCTCATTCCAGCTCAGCTGGTAGGGGGCAGATTAAGGTTTTTCAAGGATATTTGGATAAAATCTGTCCAAAATCATTGGATTCAGAGCATTGTCTCTCAAGGGTATCAAATAGGATTCAGAGTAAGACCTCCTGTGAGAAGATTTTTTCTCTCACGTATCCCAGTAAATCCAGTAAAAGCTCAGGCTTTCCTGAAGTGTGTTTCATACCTGGAGTCTTCAGGGGTAATCATGCCAGATCCTCCTCAGGAACATGGTTTGGGGTTTAATTCAAACCTATTCATTGTACCAAAGAAAGAAAATTTATTCAGACCAGTTCTGGATCTGAAAATTTTGAATCGTTAAGTAAGAGTACCAACTTTCAAGATGGTGACTATAAGGACTATTCTGCCTTTTGTTCAGCGAGGACATTATATGTCCACAATAGACTTGCAGGATGCATACCTTCATATTCCAATTCATCCAGAACACTATCAGTTTTCAGCTCCAAGAATCTTTTCAAAGGTTCTGGGTGCCCTACTCTCTGTAATCAGAGAACAGGGTATTGTGGTGTTTCCTTATTTGGATGATATCTTGGTACTAGCTCAGTCTTTACTTACTGCAGAATCTCACATGAATCATCTAGTGTTGTTTCTTCGGAAACATGGTTGGAGGATCAATTTACCAAAAAGTCTCTTGATTCCTCAGACAAGGGTCACCTTTTTAGGCTTCCAGATAGATTCAGTGTTCATGACTCTGTCTCTAACAGACAAGAGACGTTTAAAATTGGTTGCAGTCTGCTGGCACCTTCAGTCTCAGTTATTCCCTTCAGTGGCTATGTGCATGGAAGTTTTAGGTCTCATGACTGCAGCATCGGACGCGATCCCCTTTGCTCATTTTCACATGAGACCTCTACAGCTTTGTATGCTGAATCAATGGTGCAGGGATTATACAAAGATATCACAATTAATATCCTCGAATCCCAATCACTCTCTGACATGGTGGATAGATCACCATCGTTTAATTCAAGGGGCTTCTTTTGTTCGGCCAACCTGTACTGTGATCACAAAAGATGCGAGTCTTTCAGGTTGGGGAGCCGTTTGGGGATCTCTGACAGCACAAGGGGTTTGGAAATCTCAAGAGGCGAGATTACCAATAAATATTTTAGAACTCCGTGCAATTCGCAGAGCTCTTCAGTTTTGGCCTCTGATAAAGAGAGAACCGTTCATTTGTTTTCAGACAGACAATATCACTACAGTGGCTTATATCAATCATCAGGGTGGGACTCACAGTCCCGAAGCTATGAAAGAAGTATCTCGGATACTTGTTTGGGCGGAATCCAGCTCCTGTCTAATCTCTGCGGTGCATATCCCAGGTGTAGAAAATTGGGAGGCGGATTATCTCAGCCGCCAGACTTTATATCCAGGGGAGTGGTCTCTCCATCCAGATGTATTTTCTCAGATTGTTCAGATGTGGGGTCTTCCAGAGATAGATCTCATGGCCTCTCATCTAAACAAGAAACTTCGCAGATACCTGTCCAGGTCCAGGGATGTTCAGGCGGAAGCAGTGGATGCGCTGATACTTCCTTGGTGTTATCATCCTGCTTACATTTTCCCGCCTCTAGTTCTCCTTCCAAGAGTGATCTCCAAAATCATCATGGAACAGTCATTTGTGTTGCTGGTGACTCCAGCATGGCCACACAGGTTTTGGTATGCGGATCTGGTTCTGATGTCCAGTTGCCTACCTTGGCCACTTCCGTTACGGCCAGACCTACTATCTCAAGGTCCGTTTTTTCCATCAGGATCTCAAATCATTAAATTTGAAGGTATGGAAATTGAACGCTTAGTACTAAGTCATAGAGGTTTCTCTGACTCAGTGATTAATACTTTGTTACAAGCTAGTAAATCTGTCTCTAGAAAGATTTATTATAGTGTTTGGAAGACTTACATTTCATGGTGTTCTTCTCATAAATTTTCCTGGCATTCTTTTAGAATTCCTAGAATTTTACAGTTTCTTCAGGATGGTTTGGATAAGGGTTTGTCTGCAAGTTCCTTGAAAGGACAAATCTCCGCTCTTTCTGTTTTATTTCACAGAAAGATTGCTATACTTCCTGATATACACTGTTTTGTACAGGCTTTAGTTCATATTAAGCCTGTTATTAAATCAATTTCTCCTCATTGGAGTCTTAATTTGGTTCTGAAGGCTTTACAGGCTCCTCCATTTGAACCTATGCATTCTTTGGACATTAAACTACTTTCTTGGAAAGTGTTGTTCCTTTTGGCCATCTCTTCTGCTAGAAGAGTTTCTGAGTTAACTGCTCTTTCTTGTGAGTCTCCTTTTCTGAATTTTCATCAGGATAAGGCAGTTTTGCAGACTTCTTTTCAATTTTTACCTAAGGTTTTGAATTCTAACAACATTAGTAGAGAAATTGTTGTTCCTTCCTTGTGTCCTAATCCTAAGAATTCTTTGGAAAGATCCTTACATTCTTTGGATGTGGTAAGAGCTTTGAAATATTATGTGGAAGCTACTAAAGATTTCAGGAAGACTTCCAGTCTATTGGTTTTATTTTCTGGTCCTAGGAAAGGTCAGAAGGCTTCTGCTATTTCCTTGGCTTCTTGGTTGAAACTTTTGATTCATCAAGCTTATTTGGAGTCGGATCAGGCTCCGCCTCAGAGAATTACAGCTCATTCTACTAGATCAGTCTCCACTTCGTGGGCTTTTAAGAATGAAGCTTCAGTTGATCAGATTTGCAAAGCGGCAACTTGGTCCTCTTTGCATACATTTACTAAATTCTACCGTTTTGATGTATTTGCTTCTTCTGAAGCAGTTTTTGGTAGAAAAGTTCTTCAGGCAGCTGTTTCAGTTTGATTCTTCTGCTTTTGATTTAAGTTTTTTTCTTTCAAAAATGAAAATAAACTTATTTTTTTGGGTTGTGGATTAATTTTTTCAGCGGAATATGGCTGTTTTTATTTTTATTCCCTCCCTCTCTAGTGACTCTTGAGTGGAGACCCACATCTTGGGTATTGATATCCCATATGTCACTAGCTCATGGACTCTTGCCAATTACATGAAAGAAAACATAATTTATGTAAGAACTTACCTGATAAATTCATTTCTTTCATATTGGCAAGAGTCCATGAGGCCCACCCTTTTTATGGTGGTTATGATTTTTTGTATAAAGCACAATTATTTCCAAATTTCCTTTGTTTATGCTTTCTACTCCTTTATTTATCACCCCACTGCTTGGCTATTCGTTAAACTGAATTGTGGGTATGGCGAGGGGTGTATTTATAGGCATTTTGAGGTTTGGGAAACTTTGCCCCTCCTGGTAGAATTGTATATCCCATATGTCACTAGCTCATGGACTCTTGCCAATATGAAAGAAATGAATTTATCAGGTAAGTTCTTACATAAATTATGTTTTTCATGCATGCATGCATGGATAATATAATAGCCTTACAAAGGTAACTCGCAAAATAAAAGGGAAAACCTAGGTTAAAACATGGCAGTGCCCATTACTTTATAGAAACTAAAGTACTTTATTGAAACTAAACTTTTACATTTATATCTTCAATATTTAAGCACTTAATAGAATATTAAACATAATCTTTGCTATGATTACATCATTTTATCTAGCTTTTATTTACTGTTTAATATCCCTTTAAGGCAGATGCTATATCGTACCTCCTTACACTTCCTGGATTGCATCTGGGATCAGGAGGTGACAGGCTGGATCAAGTGGATCAGTAATAGGAGGGAGTCCCGGCTATCCATAGGCAGAGTCACAGCAGGACATGCCAAAGCTGAGGTGGTATATTTACCAGGGAGATAGGAAAACAGCACACCTTAGTCTCTCTTTTTCTTTTTCAATGGGGCAAGGAATAAAGGACTTGCCAAGTCCCAAGCAATCCAAGAACAAATGTATTCCAGCCACCAAAATTCTTTAAAAGAACCTTTATTTCACATGGGGTCCTCAGCAACAAACATACAACGTTTCAAGCCTCAGCAGGCTCTTAGTCATGTATAATTATACATGACTAAGAGCCTGCTGAGGCTTGAAACGTTGTATGTTTGTTGCTGAGGACCCCATGTGAAATAAAGGTTCTTTTAAAGAATTTTGGTGGCTGGAATACATTTGTTCTTGCAAAGCTGAGGTGGGACTTGGTTGGAAACTCAAATTATGGACTAGATTACAAAAGTCGCACAAACTGCTGTGTGCAAGCGATACGTTTTATTGTGGTTAAAAGTAAACACGTTTGCTTGAGCGCAATTGAATTTAATCCAAAAAAAGAAGTTGGAGCGGAGCACCAGATACATTAAAACTCAGTTCAATTTATTTTATTTTCACTTAATTAAAAGCCTGATTTTGAGCTTGGGGTTTGGGTTTGTCCCTACAAATAACTTCAATCTGTTCAGTACCTTAGTAGACGTAAACAGGTTTATAAGGAAACTGAAAGATATAATAAACACACAGCGCCCACCGATTCAAGGTAGCATAAAAGCAATTTATTTACATGCGCAAAAAGACAAAAGTTGCACTCACAAGATAGCAGTGTTTAAACAGCGTTTTTTTTTAAAGATTAAGAATAAAAGATTTTATAAAGATTATTAAAAAGTCACAATAAGAGATGAGTAAGTGTTTTAAGTTTTAATTAATAGATTAGGTATAAAAAATCTTATCTTATAAAGTTGAATAAAAAGTCACATTAAGCACATTCACAAGAATAGAAAGGGCTTTGCTCTTAGCATTATCTTTTTTTTTTCTCTATAGAGATCACTCCTCCCCCTTTCTCCCTTTTCTCTTTCTCCCTTTTCTCTTTACCTTATAATGTTCTTTACTATATTCACATTTAAAAAATATATATATATATTAAAAAATAAAAATGGTAAACATAACAACATGGAATGTAGGAGGGATTAACTCTCCTATAAAAAGAAAAGCTATCTTGAATCATCTAAAGAAAGTATGTAAGATGGACATAGCCATGTTACAAGAAACCCACCTACTAGATAAGGAACATGAGAAATTAAAAAGAGATTGGGTAAAAGAAGTGATTTTTCTATCATATAAGAAAGCAAGCAGAGGACTAGTTATTCTATTTAATAAGAGATTGGAATATGAGATTAAAAAAATAAATTATGATATACATGGCAGATATATAATAGTACAAATGACCATTGAAAATAAACTGGTAACTTTATGTAATATCTATGGACCAAATGAGATTAATGGGTCATTTTGGGAGGATATAATAAAAATATTACTTAAATATAACGACACCAAATTAATATTAGGAGGAGATTTTAATCTCTCTCCAAATTTCTATCTAGATAGAAGTGGAAGTTCTATAGGAAATTTGAAAAAGGGATTGATAAAAAGAGGAAAATTTGACAAAAAAATGGTGAACTACATAACAGAGACACTAGATATAGCAGATGTATGGAGAATTAAAAATCCTACCCAAAGAGAGTATACATTCCATTCAAAAGTACAAGATTCTTTTTCAAGAATCGATTTTTTTTTGGTCTCAAAAGCCTCAATTACAAATATAGAGGAAGCAAAGATTAATGAAATTATTATCTCTGATCATGCTGCAGTTAATTTAAGTTTTAATTTGGGAAAGAAGATATATGATAAACAAAGCTTCAGATTTCCAAAATTTTTGTACGGCTCAGAACCATTTAGGAAACATATTGAGGAAAAATGGAGTGAATATATGAAAAATAATATAAATGGATGTGAAAATGTACAAACTATTTGGGAGGCAGGAAAGGCGGTTATCAGAGGCGAGATAACTTCTTATGTAATAAAATACAATAGAGAAATAAATAGACAATATAAAGAACTGAGTGAAAAAACAACATACTCTTATAGCCAATATTTAGAACTTGGAACAACTTTCTGGAGGAAAAAATACATGGAGGATAAAAAGGAGCTGGAATTACATATAAACCAACAAGCTATAAGAGATCTTAGAAAAGATAAGAGGAAATTATACAGATTTGGTAATAGATCTGGTAAGCTTCTAGCCTCATTAGTTAAAGTGCAAAAATCACCAAGACAAATCACGGCATTGAAAGCCGGGGAAAAAGTAATTAGTAATAATACAGAGATAATAGAGGAATTTAGGAAATACTATAATAATCTTTACACATCTGAGAGTAAAAACGATGCAATGGATATTAGGTCCTTTCTAGAAGGCACTAATATTCCAAAAATTTCACAGGAACAGCAAGAAATGTTAAATTCTAATATAACAACAGACGAAGTAGATAAAGCAATAGCAAAGATGCCAATAGGCAAGGCCCCTGGCCCAGATGGGCTACCGTTAGAATGGTATAAAATTATGAAAGAATCATTGATAAATCTGATGACACATCTATTTAATGGATACCTGAGTGATAGAATTAAGCCATCTTTAATTTTTTCTGCAGCTAACATTACTGTAATTCCTAAATTAGGGAAAGATCCTTAAAATGTCATGTCATATAGACTGATATCCCTGCTTAATCAGGACTATAAAATCTTAACAAAAATAATGGCTAACAGATTGAAAATCTTACTTTCGGAGTTAATTCATAAAGATCAATCAGGATTCATTCAGGCTAGACCATTAAGCAAGAACATTCGTAAAGTATTACATGTAATTAACCATTATTGGCTTATGAAAAAACAACATAAAGGAGAAGTAATTCCAAATACCCTGTTGTTGGCCTTAGATGCGGAAAAGGCCTTCGACAGAGTCAAATGGTCTTATTTAATAACATGCTTAGAGGAATATAATATAAAAGGTCCATTTAGTAAGCTTATTGAAAATGTTTATCTAAAATCCAATGCCTCGGTTATTGCCAATGGAGAGTTATCATCTACATTTAATTTGGGCAGAGGAACCCGTCAGGGTTGTCCTCTGTCACCCCTATTGTTCAACTTGGCATTGGAACCTTTAGCAATTAAATTGAGAAACATCAATACGGGTATAGAGATGAATGGGAACAAATACCATCTATCTCTATACGCAGACGATATGTTATTGTTTGTTCAAAATCCAGAATTGAATTTAAAAAAGATTCTGAAGGTTGTCAAAGAATATGGTCAATTTTCAGGGTTTAAAATAAATAATACAAAATCAGAAGTTCTATGGTTAAATAAGAGACAATCTTGTGATATTAGTGAATTCTCATTTGTAGAATCTAAAAATTATATTACATATTTAGGAATCAATATATCTCCCAACCCAGAAAAACTGTATAATATAAATTATGAGAAAATATTTATATCCATAGAACAATCACTTAAAAAATGGAATAATTTACAGATTTCACTTATAGGGAGGGTACATATAATAAAAATGATGATACTACCAAAATTGTTATACCCTCTAAATATGCTGCCAATCTTAATCCCCAAGAAAGACATTGAAAGATTGAATAAAATCTTTAATCGATTTATTTGGAAGGGGAAAAGAACACGTATAAGCTTAAATAAATTAAGACAACCTTTGACGCAAGGGGGATTAGCTGCTCCAGATGTTTATCTATATAATCTGGCATCATTAATGAGAATAGCGGTTGATTGGCTAGGAGAAACAGAATATTTTTATGATAAGTCATTAGAAATAATAGCATCAAAAGGGATTAGTAAAGCATATGTACTTCATACGGACTTGAAAGATATAGACTTTAAAATTAGGAATAACATCATGTATAAGGATATTTTGAAAGCATGGGATATTACTAGTAAGATTCTACAGTTCTCAATTAAGGGTTCTATATTTTTACCTATAAAGGGAAATCCAAACTTTAGACCAGGCATGGAAAATCCCATTTTTACAGAATGGGGAAGGTGCAGGATAAATAAGATAGGGGACTTATTAGACCCTTCAAAAAAAACAATATGTACATTTGAGGAACTACAATATAGATATAACCTACCTAAATTGCACTTATACCCTTACATTCAAATAACACATTATATAAAGATGATAATTAATAAATACTCCTTTTCCATATGGGATTGTCACCCTTTACAAAATATGATGGATGATTTTCAGGAAAAAAAAATGTTCTTATTCAAGGTTATATAAAGCACTAGTAAACTCAAACTTGACTAGTATAAGGAGTAAGATAATAGAGGGTTGGCAAAAAGAAGCCTCTATGGGACTGGATGTTAATGAAGTGGAAAAAAGTATGAAAAGTGTTATATCTACAACGTATGATTCATACTTTAGGGAGTCCCAAATTAAAATACTACACAGATTCTATATAACACCAAAAATGGCTTCAAAATGGTTTAAGTGTGAAAAGAGATGTACTAAATGTAATTATATAGATCCCAATTTAAAACATCTTTTATGGGATTGCCCAAAAATTAAACAATATTGGGCAAAGATTAGCTTTTGGGCGAGTAAGATTTTTAAATATAAGATTAATCTAAATTTCTTGAATGTAATATTCGCATCCAATAGACAAGTTAAACACGAAGATACTAAATTGATGACTATGATAATTCAGGAAGGAAATGTATAATGAAAAGATGGATCTCAAAGAGAGGTCCTAATTTGAAGGAACTTCAGAATACTTTGATGGAACAAATGAATACAGAATTCTTTGACGTAATGTATGATAAGGATATAAGAGTTGAGGAATATAAAAAAAAATGGGATGGATTTATAAATGTTTTAGAAACACATGTAAAAAATAAAGTTATGCTGTTATTAGAAACATAAATTACTAATTTATGCAGGAACCACAGATAAGGGACTTATCCCCTCCAGGGCTATATTTCTTCAAATTAGGTTCAAGAAGGGAAATAAGTCAGAAGTATGAAAAGTAATTTATGTAGTTTAAATGACAGGAAATAGTGCTATTGATAAACTGGCATGAGGTTAATGGATGTGAAATTCAGTTTTATAAAAGTTAGTAGGAGAATAAGGGTTCTTAATAATTTTAATACTGGTTAAGTTAGAAATGTAGTAACGTATAGAATATGTGACTAAGTTTGATGTTTCTTACTTGTGGAAGTATTATGCAGCTGAAAATAGTAATATTACATTTATATAGATGGAATACTTTGTAATGAGATATTTTCTATTAGACTTATGTATGTCTAAGAATGTAAACGTTTATTGTATTTAACTGAATTTTCATAATAAAAAAAAAACAAAAAAAAAAAACAGCGTTTCATAGACATGACCACAGTCCTCCGTGACTTGAATGTATTCAGCCTGATTAAAGGACTCTTCTATGTGTACCGGTTTTACCGCAGTGTCCTCACTCCCGAATTCTGAAACACAGTCTTTGCTTATGACTCCCTGGACTGCTCGCTCCGGATCTTTTAGCCAGATGCTGTTAGTTACCTCCACAAAAACACTGTCACACACTGGTCCAAATACAGTCTATGCAATAATACACTGCCACTAAATTTAACCCTTAAAATACCCTACATGTTTCGTTTGCAACAGGCAAACTTTATCAGGGGTGTTCATTCAAAAACTTTACTAAGTTTATAAGGAAAATGACCTTAAAAAAACATTTCACTTTGCTAAAGGGAACTTCCAATGTAGGGGACATATACACAAGCTGTCCCTTTACACAAGCTGTCCCTGCACGAAGTACAAGTGACAATAGATCTAATCTTGATTTTCAAGATATAGGTGGTATTTCTACATTGGAATCTCTAGTAATGGAACAAGTAGTATATCATAATGCTGGAAATACGAAAACACCCAAACTAAAACGTTCCTCGAATTTTTATCCCATACAAAGTTGGGGTACAGTAATTGAAAGGTTCCAGAGCAGAGTGGAGAATGATCTTACAAACCTATACAATACACACAGAGAGTCTGACTGTAATTTGACCAGGAAAGAGAGAGAAGCCCTTAAAAACATACAATCCAACACGTCTATAGTGATCTGTGCCGCTGACAAGGGGGGAGCCGTGGTGGTTATGGACAGAAGTAGCTTTGTACATGAGGCCCAAAGGCAATTAAATAACATCCATGATTATAGAGTCCTGAACTCTGATCCAACAAGAGTCTTTAGCAAGAAATTAAAGATCTTGTTGATGATGGAATGGAGAAAGCCCTCATAGAAATAGGGGACTATCTGATGGTTACATACCCCACGGTCCCCATATTTAATCACCACCACAAGTTTCACAAATTATTAGATAATGTGGTGGGGAGGCCGATTGTCAGCGGCATAGGATCACTATTATAACATTTGTCTGAGTGGTTGGATTTAATTCTGCAGCCGATGGTCCTCGATCTTTGGAGCTTTGTGAGAGATACCAAACATATCCTCAATTTAATGGAGGATATTGAATGGAATACCGAATACATTTGGTTAACAGTTGATGTCAAAGCACTGTATTCCTCCATTCCCCATGAAAAGGGTCTCCTGGCACTAGGTTCTTTCAAGACCAAGTACTATAAAGAGGATACAGAGTTTTGCCAATTTGTACTTAGAGCAGCTGAATTTCTTCTCACTCACAACTACTTCGAGTTTGAGGGGGTTTTCTACCTCCAGGTTTGTGGGACTGCTATGGGGGCAAAATTTGCCCCCTCCTACGCCATCCTCTTTTTGGGATGATGGGAGCAGGACCACATATATGGGGTGGGAAACCCCTTCAGCTCAAAGATAGTAGTGTACAAAAGATACATCAACGACCTGTTGTTCATTTGGAAAGGAGAAGATACAGAATTACCAATGTTTGTAAATTATCTCAATACAAACAATCTAGGCATTTCCTTTACGTTGGAATCAAATCCTTCCAGTATCAACTACCTGGATATCACCCTTATGGGTACAAGTGGAGAAAAGATACAAACCAAGGTTTACAGGAAACCAATTTCAGGGAATACCCTTCTCCACGCAAAAAGTTATCACCCAAAGAGTGTGTTCCAAGGGATAGCGAAAGGCCAGTTCATCCGCTTAAAGCGGAATTGCTCAAACTATGAGCAATATAAGATAGAATCTAAAGATCTGACCAAAAGACTAAGATCCAGAGGATACAAAAATGGGACCATACTTAAGGCTGCAGAATCTGTGAAGGCCTTAAACAAATCAGACTTAATACGTCCAAAGGGCTTTACAGCTGAAAATAAATTGACAGTACCAGAGAAAGATAGCTTACTTTTTATCACTGAGTACACCGAGCAGTACAACCACATCTGCAACATCGTTAAGAAATATCTTCCAATGTTAAAAGCAGATGATGGGCTTGCAAATCTTTCAATTTGAAACTGTAAATTCGCCTATAGGAGTAATATAACAATAGGCAACCTGGTGGCTACCACAAATTACCCTCTAGAGTCTCCACACAGTCCTCTTGGTTAACGAACAAAGGCATGTTTAAATGCCACAATAGGGACTGTGTGACTTGTGAGAAAGCAGAGCAAGGAGAAATATTTAGATCATTAGCTACAGGTTTCACCTACACAAAAAAATATGTGCCTGAATTGCAGATCTACCTTCATAGTCTACCTGATCACCTGCAGAGAATGTGATAAACAGTACACAGGTATGACAATACATGAGGTTAAATCGCGAATCAGGGAACATTTATCTAGTATTAGAATTGGCAATGCCAGCACCCCCCCCCCTAGTGCAACATTTTGCTCAACTGCATAATAAGAGCACAACTACATTTAAATGGACCTGTATTGAAAGGGTTCAAGCTCCACCAAGGGGAGGGGATAGAGAGAAGCGATTAGCCAAGCAGGAGATATATTGGATCTTTACCTTAAAGACGAGATATCCCTCAGGCTTGAACTCTAGCTATGATCTAATCAACTACTGGCAGTAATTTAACATATAAGCTAAACGGGATAAATCTATCCCTCTAATAGTTCCCCCAAAAATAGGGAAACCACATAACAACATGTAAATGGCTGACATAAGACTTAACATTCTGTTCTTTTTAAATTAATACTAAACAAAAAAGATCATTGTTATTATTTATCATAATAAATAGTATATACATATCAAGCACAGACTAACAATATGAAATTACCCCTTCAAGGTATAATCAATATGAGCCTTGATAGTGAGACACTTTAAAGTACACTATATTGTCCTAGAGGTTAAGCACAGACATACCAGTATTTGCAATACACCCCTGTAATCCGCTAACAGGACTTGTTTGAAGGTTAAGTGAATAGACTACTGTCATGCTAAAATCAGTAATCAGTATATAATCACCTACCCAAAGAGTAAATTATACATTAAGTACAGTTTGAAAAAATGAAAACAACAAAACAATGATATGTTTCTACTAAGGCATGATTAATAAGAGCCTTGATAGTGAGACACATCAATACACACCACATAGTCCTAGAGGCAAAGCCAGAACATATTAGCATTTGCAATACGTCCCTACAGTCCGCTAACAGGAAAGTTTGATGGCAATGCAAAAAGGAAATTGTAATGTTAAAAGCCGTTATTGCTCTATAATCACCCACCCTTCTATCAAATGAAGGTATATGGAATATACAATTCAGCTAGTATTGAACTACAACAGTGATCATAGGTTGCTCAAATATGTTGAGCAAATTAAACATATATATAGATATATTTTTAGTAGCTCAAAAGGATAGGCTAGTGGTTAAACAAATACTGTACTGATAATGTATGATTGATAATATATGTAAAGGGGTTCATTATACACTGAATGGAATTTGAATGATTAATAATACACATGTATAAGTTTATTTTTATAATTATAATACTTCTCTTAACATGAGGCATAGGGTACAGCTGTCAAAATAAGGCAATTTGTAAATAGATACATTATTGTTTCATTCCATGGTATGTACAGTCAGCATAAACTAGCAACTGTGAGCAATACTCCCCCATTCACTTATCTTGTGGAAAGTAACAGAATGGGTTAATGGAGGTGTGTTACAATTAACCAATAGGGGCTAGTTTATTTGTATAAGAGGCAGGGATTTATTCCTCAATTTTATTCAGCTTTGACAACGGCAGTAGCCAAAACGCGTCAACTGTATGCTAACCCCTTTTGTATTTTTACACTATATGTGAATCAGGCTTTTAATTAAGTGAAAATAAAATAAATTGAACTGAGTTTTAATGTATTTGGTGCTCCGCTTCAACTTCTTTTTTTGATTTTTTTTTCTGAACAAATACCTAGCGTGAAGCACCACCGACAGGGTAAATCCTTTTTACACTCACTTTCGGAGCTGGCTAGTAGCTGTAGAGGAGCTGTCAAATGAGGATTCGAGGACAGATCGAAAACTACAGAAGTTGGCTGCTAAATAGGATCCAACGGAGATGTCCACCCCCCCGGTGACGTCTGAAGAGGGAGGTCCTGAGGAACATGCTTGATCCTTTGAATGTCTGGCGGTAACCAAAGCGACACGGATCAACAGCAAAACAAGTTCCGACTCCCCAAGACCGGATGAGACACGCAGTGGGGTAAGCTGAGTTTTGCTTTTGGCAACTACTGTTTATATCTACTTTTTAAGTTATCCTATACGACTAAGCAACACATTGGACTGTGCACTGTCGCACCATTGTTTCACCAACATTTTGGTTCCATTGGGGCAGCCTCTCATCGAGACATTACTATAAATACTACCTACTATCTATACCGGAGATAAGGTGCTTTAAGGAAAATTGTTTGTTGTTTACGCAATTGAATTTAACCCACATTGGGATAGTGCAACTTCAGAGCTCTAGTTAACTGTTATGTGAGACAAAAACAGTTGCACAAAACACCTTAAAAATATATTTAAAAGTTATACTCATAATAACACTATCTAATTTTTTTTTTAAATTGCATAAAAAATATATACACATATTAACACATAAATACATAATGTATCCCCTTAAGGACCGGGCATTTCAGACTAAGGGGTAGATTTATTATATGTCAGACGGACATGATCCGCTGTAGCAGATCCTGTCCGCCCGGGCACATAATGTATCCCCTTAAGGACCGGGCATTTCAGACTAAGGGGTAGATTTATTATATGTCAGACGGACATGATCCGCTGTAGCAGATCATGTCCGCCCGGGCATTTAACATTGCACAAGCATTTCTGGTGAAATACTTGTGTAATGAGGAACCCTGCACATTCACGGCCAATCGGCCGCTAGAATGGGGTGTCAATCATCCCGATTGTATCCGATCTCAGAGTTAAGGAGCAGTGGTCTTATTACCGCTGCTTCTTAACTTTTGTTTCCGGCGAGCCTGAAGGCTTGCGCGGAAGCAAACAGCTGCATTCGCAGCATAGTAAATCGGCCCATAAAACTTCTCCAAAAGACCAGAGCATTTTTAGCCTTTTTGCCATCACTCCATTTAAATAGAAATAGAGCCTTGTTTTTTTTTTTTTTTTATTTACCTATCAAAACTTTTTTTTTTAGTAGACAACCCAAAGTATTGCTCTAGCCTCATTTTGGTATATTTCATGCCACCATTTCACTGCAAAATGCAATCATATAAAAAAAAAAATTTGTTAAGTTTTTCACAAACTTTGGGTTTCCCACTGAATTATTTACATACCGCCTGTGCAGTTATAACACAAATGGATGTCAAAGGTTCTCTGGGATCCCCTTTGTTCAGAAATAGCAGGCATGCTTTTTGATAATTAGAAGGCCACTAATTGCAGCTGCACACCACACTTTTATTATTCCCGGCAGTGAAGGGGTTAGTCAGGTAGCTTGTAAATTTAATTTTAGCTTTAGTGTAGAGATTACCCTCTCACCTGACACCTCCCATCCCCTGATTCCTTCCAAACAGCTCTCTTCCCTCCCTCACCCCAAACTGGTCACAATCTAAAGTTAGAGGGTAGCAGATTCAGGAGAAATTTGAGGAAGCATTTTTTTACAGAAAGGGGATTTATTGGCCCCTAGTTATCAAAGGTCTTGCGGACCTGATCCGACAGTGCGAATCAGGTCTGCAAGACCTTGCTAAATGCGGAGAGCAATACGCTCTCCGCATTTAACATTGCACCAGCAGCTCACAAGAGCTGCAGTGCAACGCCCCCCCCTGCAGACTCAGGTGTCAATCAACCCGATCGTACTCGACCGGGTTGATTTCCGGCGATTCCTGTCCGCCTGCTCAGAGCAGGCGGACAGGGTTATGGAACAGCGGTCTTTAGACCGTTGCTTCATAAATTGTGTTTCTGGTGAGTCTGAAGACTCGCCAGAAACACGGCGTTCAAGCTCCGTACGGAGCTTGATAAATATGGGCCATGGAATAAACTTCCATTTGAGGTGGTAAACACAAAGGGGCCCATTTATCAAGCTCCGAACGGAGCTTGTGGGCCCGTGTTTATGGCGAGTCTTCAGACTCGCCAGAAACAACAGTTATGAAGCAGCGGTCTAAAGACCGCTGCTCCATAACCCTGTCCACCTGCTCTGAGCAGGCGGACAGGAATCACCGGAAATCAACCCGATCAGCAGGGGGCGGCGTTGCACCAGCAGCTCTTGTGAGCTGCTGGTGCAATGCTGAATACGGAGAGCGTATTACTCTCCGCATTCAGTGATGTCTTGCGGACCTGATCCGCACTGTCGGATCAGGTCCGCAAGACATTTGATAAAAAGGCCCCAAAGAATGTAAAGGAATAAAAAAATGCCTGGGACATGCATAAGGCTATTTTAAGAAAAAAAGTAACATGTAATATGGGTAGACTTAATGGGCCTTTTTGGTTCTTACCTACCGTCAAATTGTATGTTTCTATGGTTATCCCTATCTTAGGTACTGGCATACAGTCTGCCAGTATGCAGTTTAAGTCCCTTTTTTTTTTTTATTATTATTATTTAGTACAGTGTAGGATTACCCCCTTACCTTCCCACCTCCCTGATCCCTCCCAAAAAGCTCTCTAACCCTCCCCTCTCAAACTAGCTTCCGTCATATTAGGTATTGGCAGCTGTCTGCCAGTACACAGTTTTTAATCCATTTTTCTTTTTATTTATTAAAAAACAAACAAAAACAAAAACAAAAAATTTCTGAAGTGTAGATGCCCCCCTCACCTCACCTCCCCTTCCAAGATCTTTCCCTCTACCCTCTATTCCCATTCTTCACTCTAGGACTCCCCTCTCCCCCACTCTCCTCCCTGCTTTCAGCATTGATTTTTGCTGCAGACCCACCCGTTCCCACGCCTCCCTCCCCCTCCTCCAAACCCTCTCACATCACCAATCATATTAACCCCTTAACGACCAAGAACGTACAGGGTACGTCCTACAAAAAAGATTAGTTAACAACCAAGGACATACCCTGTATGTCCTCAGTTGTTTCAAGTGGTGGAAGCGATCCTGATTGCTTCCAGCCACTTTCAAGGTATTGCAGTGATGCCTCGATATTGAGGCATCACTGCAATACCTTTTTTGGCTCACCGATGCAGAGAGAGCCACTCTGTGGCCCTCTCTGCATAGGCCAGCGATGGTGCCGATCGTTGGTGGGTGGGAGGCGGGTGGGTGGCCCATTGCTGGCGAGCTTCCGGCCAGCAGTGGGAAATGCCTGTTGAGTGCGCGCGGGGGTGGGGGGCGTGTGCGCGTGCACGCACATGATTGGCCACATATGCAAGGGTGGGGGGCTGCCAGAGGAGGGAGGAATAATTTTTGAAAAGGGATCTGGAAAGGGGGGGGGGGGGTATGGAGGGGGGCAGCTATATTACAGAAAAAGTGAGTTTTTTTTTGTTTTTTTTTAAAAAGGCCACATTTGATTGCAAAGTGAGTACTGGCAGACAGCTGCCAGTACCCACAATGGTGGCAAATAGTTAGTGGGGGGAGGGTTAGAGAGCTCTTTGGGGCAGGAGATCAGGAAGGTTGGGGGCTAAGGGGGATCCTACACAGCAGAATATATATTTAATAAAAATAAAAAAAGCCTTTTATTTTAGTACTGGCAGACTTTTTGCCAGTACTTAAGATGGCTGGGACAATTGTGGTGTGGGGGAGGGAAGAGAGCTGTTTGAGAGGGATCAGGGGGTGGGATGTGTCAGGTGGGAGGCTGATCTCTACACTAAAGCTAAAATTAACCCTTCAAGCTCCCTACAAGCTACCTAATGAACCCCGTCACTGCTGGGCATAATACAAGTGTGGTGCGCAGCGGCATTTAGCGGCCTTCTAATTACCAAAAAGCAATGTCAAAGCCATATATGTCTGCTATTTCTGAACAAAGGGGATCCCAGAGAAGCATTTACAACCATTTGTGCCATAATTGCACAAGCTGTTTGTAAATAATTTCAGTGAGAAACCCAAAGTTAGTGAAAAAGTGAACTTTTTTTTTTTTTATCGAAATTTGGCTGTAAAATGGTGGCTTGAAATATATCAAAATGGGCCTAGATCAATACTTTGGGTTGTCTACTACACTACACTAAAGCTAAAATGTAACCCTTCAAGCTCCCTACAAGATACCTAATTAACCCCTCACTGCTGGGCCTAATACAAGTGTGGTGTGCAGTGGCATTTAGCGGCCTTCTAATTACCTCGTTATATATACCAGCACAAGGAGCCCAAGAGTGTAGAGGATATTTACAAGTTTAATGTAGTATTTAAATTAACAAATTTATTAAGGCAATAGCTTGGTGTCTATGGTTGCAAACAGATTTATATAAGCATAAAAGTATATGGATCCATATCACTTAATAAATAAACAATAATTAGAAACATTCACTGGTGTACTGTATCTGATAAAATCAATTTTACAGTCTGTGATAAAACTGGTTTGGGTGAAGTCAAAAAGATGTATCAATGATACAGTAAAATACAGTAAAAGATGTACAACTGATACAGTAAAATACAATAAAGTAAAATACAATAAAATACAAAAATAATGCAATAAAATACAAAAATAATGCAATAAAATACAGGAATGGTGTAAAAAAAAAGGAGCAGATGGGGATAGGTCGTGTGACCTAGGATAAAAACATATATGTGAAGGATGTTTTCCTGATTTAATATGAGAAAAAATGTGAAAAAATGTGATAATCTTTTAGAAAAATAAAGTAAAGTAAAAATGTGATAATCTTTTAGAAAAATAAAGTGAAATGTTGTCTTTAGCCTGATGAAGGATGTGATAAAAATGTGTGTGAGTCCCCTCGTGGGAAGTCAAAAAGTGTCCAAAATTAAGTCAATAATCCGCAAAAGAGTCACTCATAAAAAACAAAATGTCAAAGAAATGAAATCCAAAAGAATTTAGTAGTGATATTGTGATGTCCAATAAAAATCAAAAATGCCACCTGTGTTTATGGATCAAACTGTGAATAGCTGAAAAAAATGGAAATCCAACTGACCAATTTCTTGAAAATATTGGATATATGAAACAATGAATAAAAAAAGGTTTATAAAAAAGGTTTATAAAAAATATAAGACGATCCAATCCCTGTGGAAAAAGAAAAATACAACATAGAGCAGTATCGTTTAAAATACGTTTGCACAAGTAGAAATAAAACTCACCATATATGGTGAGTTTTATTTCTACTTGTGCAAACGTATTTTAAACGATACTGCTCTATGTTGTATTTTTCTTTTTCCACAGGGATTGGATCGTCTTATATTTTTTATAAACCTTTTTTATAAACCTTTTTTTATTCATTGTTTCATATATCCAATATTTTCAAGAAATTGGTCAGTTGGATTTCCATTTTTTTCAGCTATTCACAGTTTGATCCATAAACACAGGTGGCATTTTTGATTTTTATTGGACATCACATATCACTACTAAATTCTTTTGGATTTCATTTCTTTGACATTTTGTTTTTTATGAGTGACTCTTTTGCGGATTATTGACTTAATTTTGGACACTTTTTGACTTCCCACGAGGGGACTCACACACATTTTTATCACATCCTTCATCAGGCTAAAGACAACATTTCACTTTATTTTTCTAAAAGATTATCACATTTTTACTTTACTTTATTTTTCTAAAAGATTATCACATTTTTTCACATTTTTTCTCATATTAAATCAGGAAAACATCCTTCACATATATGTTTTTATCCTAGGTCACACGACCTATCCCCATCTGCTCCTTTTTTTTTACACCATTCCTGTATTTTATTGCATTATTTTTGTATTTTATTGCATTATTTTTGTATTTTATTGTATTTTACTTTATTGTATTTTACTGTATCAGTTGTACATCTTTTACTGTATTTTACTGTATCATTGATACATCTTTTTGACTTCACCCAAACCAGTTTTATCACAGACTGTAAAATTGATTTTATCAGATACAGTACACCAGTGAATGTTTCTAATTATTGTTTATTTATTAAGTGATATGGATCCATATACTTTTATGCTTATATAAATCTGTTTGCAACCATAGACACCAAGCTATTGCCTTAATAAATTTGTTAATTTAAATACTACATTAAACTTGTAAATATCCTCTACACTCTTGGGCTCCTTGTGCTGGTATATATAACGACGTACTTTTATCTATACCCTCATTAGACTTAGCCTTTGAATAGGCGCTCCTAAACACTAAACTATTCTGTCTAACTCCCTCTTGGGTATCTAGAGACCCTCTCGTTATAGGAGCTAAAGTCTTGTAAGTTAGCGCCGTCGGAAAGACCATACACCACCATAGGCCTTCTAATTACCAAAAGGTAATGCCACAGCCATAAATGTCTGCTATTTCTGAACAAAGGGGATCCCAGAGAAGCATTTAGAATAATTTGTGCCATAATTTCACTAGTTGTTTGTAAATAATTTCAGTGAGAATCCTAAAGTTTGTAAAAAAAGTTTGTGAAAAAGTGAACATTTTTTTTATTTGATCGCATTTGGTGGTGAAATGGTGGCATGAAATATACCAAAATGGGCCTAGATCAATCCTTTGGGTTGTCTACTAAAAAAAAAATATATACATGTCAAGGGATATTCAGGGATTCTAGACAGATATCAGTGTTCCAATGTAACTATCGCTAATTTTGGAGAAAAAAAATGGTTTGGAAATAGCAAAGTGCTACTTGTATTTATTGCCCTATAACTTGCAAAAAAAGCAAAAAACATTGGGTATTTCTAAACTCAGAACAAAATTTAGAAACTATTTAGCATGGGTGTTTTTTGGTGGTTCTAGATATGTAAGATTTTGGGGGTCAAAGTTTTTCCTAATTTTTTTTTTTTTATAGTAAATTATAAGATATGATGAAAATAATGGTATCTTTAGAAAGTCAATTTAATGGCAAGAAACACGGTATATAATATGTGTGTACAGTAAATGAGTAAGAGGAAAATTACAGCTAAACACCAACACTGCAGAAATGTAAAAATAGCCTTAGTCCCAAACGGTCAACAAATGTAAAAGTGGTCTGGTCACTAATGGGTTAATGCAATATTCATTGTGTTTAACTATATATATATAAATATATATATATATATATATATATACCTATGTATACTTATATTAGTTATAGATATATATTTTAAAAAAAAACATTATATATATATATATATATATATATATATATATATATATATATATATATATATATATATATATATATATATATATGTATTTATGAATAAATAGGGTATATTCTGCTAAGTGAAGAACATTTGAATATGAAATATTCATATTTTCATGTCGGGTTAGCCCTATTGGTAAAACACGATCAGGTTTGCATGCAAGTATGAGAGTTAGGTTTTTTTACACTTTTTGTGCTCTATTAAAGTCTATGGGGGAATACATAATTAGAATCGCGATATTCTATGTTCCGCATTTTGCACACGTAGGGTTAGTGCTTGTGTGAAACTTTTTACTTTCAACTTGTAATACGCACGCTACCTGTTATACTGTGAATTTACTGTAAATATTTGACATTCCAATGTTCTGGACATAGCAGAATATGTTTTATGTATTTATAAATAGATATTCCTAAATATATATCTTTATATATAGGTATAAATATATGTTTGTGCAAAAAAGCATTATATATATATATATAAAAAATAGAACATATTTGTCTATGTGAAGAGCATTGGAATGTGAAATATTCATACTTTCATGTCGGGTTGGCGCACTGGAGAATATGCGATTGGGTTTGCGCGCAAGTAGGGTATTGGGTATTTTTCCCACTTTTTTGCTTCATTCACTTCTGTGGGGGAATACGTTATCAAGCGTGCAATATTCTAAGCTTGGCTTTGTACTCTTGTCAGGTCAGCACGCAAAAAGCTTACTTCTAGAGTTAGCGCTCGAGTGGGATTGTTTAATAACGCTCCACTTATAATCTGGCATTTAGTGTATAATATCCCTTTCACACACACAAACGGGCTAAACACAAAAAGTTAAAGTCAACGCCAGAGCGGCAATACATTGCTGTCACTGAGATAAGCAGGGATGGTGAGCCAGTCACAAACTACTTATGAGTGTAGCCGCGAGTCACCAGTCACGTTCATCTCAGCACCAGCAGCACATACTACTCTGGAGCTGAAGGGGGTTAATTACTTAGTTTTATTCACTCAATACTACATTCTAAATCACGCATACGTCAGAAGAAATACATGTGCCTGAAAGACATCTACTTTCCCCAGGCATGTGCTTTATGCAGGAATAATACCAGTGTGCAGTTTGCAGACAATATTGTTGGGAGATCTATTTAAACAGCCAATGAGAGTGTGTCCTCCACATAATTCCCAAACCTTAAAACAGGTAAGAAGTTTTTTAGCTCTTTTGCTTGAGAACTCCATTGTAACAATAGGCTAGGAGCAAGCAGTGCCCCAGGTAGCGTGTGTCCTACGCTTCCTCACAAGGTGTAGGAATTAGTTCATTTCCATGTGACACAAGACATCCTCATCACACTCAGGCAGATCCGGCGAAGAGTGTGTGATTATTCATTTTATGTACACATTGTCGTGCAACTACATATAGGTAATTATGTACCTTTACAGATCTCTCATATAACTAATTATGAGGAAGAAATATACAAGGATAATTATATTTTTACTCCAAGGAGAACTTGCAGTGATACCTAAAGGGAGAACTTGAATATTTTTCAATGTTAAAGGGACAGTCTAGTATAAATTAAACTTTTATTATTCAGATAGGACTTTTAATTTTAATCAACTTTCCAATTTACTGTTATCATCAAATTTGCTTTTTTCTCTTGGTATTCTTAGTTTAAAATAAACATAGGTAGGCTCATATGCTAATTTCCAAGCCTTTGAGGGCTGCCTCTTATCACAGGCTTTTTAAATCTCTTTTCAACACAAAGAGACAGAAAGTACACGTGGGCCATATAGATAACACTGTGTTCAGGCACAGGGGGTTATTTAAGATTTAGCACAAAACAATGCTACATTTAAGATAATAGATAATAAACAGTCACAGTCATGTGATCAGGGGGCTGGTAGAAGGTTCCTAGATACAAGGTAATCACAGAGGTAAAAAGTACATTAATATAACTGTGTTGGTTATGCAAAACTGGGGAATGGGTAATAAAGGGATTATCTATCTTTTAAACAATAACAATTCTATGGTAGACTGTCCCTTTAAATGCATGAACTGCTTTGTATTACTTTTTCTGTTCCACTGCAACCCTTTGTAAGATAAAAAAAGCCTTACTTTAGAGAAAAACATAAGACGCATCTGATCCCTGTCTCTCTCCTGTCAGTTCCTGGCCCTTCAGCTTCTCAGTTGGGTTATCTGTGTGTGGTTGTTCAGAATGAGTGTCTGATAGAAAATCCATGTTGTGTAACAAACTAAGCCGCTGCCACTGAAATGCTGGCGTATTGTGAACTGATACGGGTTTATACTGGTTGCATATTTTAGTTGCTTTTCTTTTCAAATGAATGCCAAAATATGCATATGGCTTAACCCTTATGGACACATATTAGTGCACAAGACGTGTGCAATCAGGCTGCAGAAGTTTTTGAACCTTAAATTTTGTTTATTCTGGAAAGACACACCCAGTGCATACACAGAGAAGAAAAAAAAAAAGGAATTTATTATTGGCACAAGATAATTATAAGCATCCCTTTACAGTTGTAATCAAAATTATTAAACCCCCATTGCAAATCAGGTTTATTGTCAACATTTACGTTACTTTCATCTGTTTGCAAAGAACAAATCAAACAAAAGCAATTGAAATAGCCCAACACAACGAATGCTTCAAGTAGTTTCCCAAATTCAACTTAAAATGCAACTTTTAATGAATTCTGCAGTCTCAAAATTATTCAACCCCTTCATGGCAAGCATCTTTAGTACTTAGTAGAGTACCCTTTTGCTGTTATGACCTGCTGCAAATGAGATACATGCAGTCCTGAGGAATTTTAACCCATTTCTTATGTGCAATGGCCTTCAGTTCAAAATATTCTTGGTTTTGAGTGCTTCAACCGCCTTCTTCAAATCCCACCAGAGATTTTCTATGGGGTTCAAATCAGGTGACTGTTGTGGCCACTGTAGAATCTTCCAGTACTTCTTCTGCAACCAAGTCTTAGTGGACTTTGAGTTATGCTTGGTATCATTGTCCCGTTGGAAGGTCCAATGACGCCCAAGCTTCAGCTACCTCACAGACGGCATGACGTTTTCTCTTAGGATTTCCTGATACTTCAATTAATCCATCTTGCCTTCCACACGCTGCAGGTTTCCAGTGCCAGAGGATGCAAAGCAGCCCCAGAGCATCACCGAGCCACCACCATGCTTAACTGTAGGCAGTGTTCTTTTCAGCGTATGCTTCATTCTTCTTCCTCAAGATATACCGCTGATCCATCGTGCCGAAAAAGCCCTAGTTTTGTTTTATCGCTCCACAGAACAGAATCTCAAAACTTCTGTGGCTTATTTATATAATTTTGAGCATATTGAAGCCAACTTTTCTTGTGCTTTTGGGTCAGTAGTGGTGTATGGGTCAGTAGTGGTGTATGTCTTGGAGTTCTGGCATGGAAACCTTCAGCATTTAGTATGCGCCTTATTGTGCAAACTGAAACCTCAGTGCCTGTTGCCACCAAGTCTTGCTGCAGGTCTTTTGAGGTCACTCAAAGATTTTTCTCAACCTGCCTTCTCAGAAATCTAGTTGCAGTTGTTGACAGCTTCCTTTTTCTGCCCTGTCCAGGAAGTGTAAACACTGTTCCTTTAACTTTGAACTTGTGAACTATGCTTCCAATGGTGTCTCTAGGAACATTCAGTGCCTTCACTATCTTTTTGTATCCTGTTCCTTGTTTGTGAAGGGCGATGATCTCTTCTCTTAACTTTTTAGACCTTTCTTTTGACAGTTAAACGTGACACTCAACAAACCCGTAGCCAGTTCAGGTATTAGTTGTGTTCTAGCTCAAGCAGATCTGGTGCAACTAATATTTTGCATAGATGTGCTGTTCTGAGGGATTCTATTCAGGGGATTGAATAATTTTGAGACTGCAGAATTCATTAAAAAATGCATTTTAAGTTGAATTTTTGTTGAGCTATTTCAATTGCTTTTGTTTGATTTGTTCATTAATAACAGCTGAAAGTCTGTACATTTTGACAATAAACCTGATTTGTAATGTGGGTTGAATACTTTTGATTACAACTGTATATGCCATTGTAAGATCTTGAGCTTCTCATCATTGCCATTAGATTAGCCTTCAGATAAAGTTAGATGGAGTTTAATTCATCAGTTGTAATGAAGATGCGCTATAATTTACTTTTTAATGTAGATATGAAATTCAAAATTACCCCACTCCGCCACCAACTTCAAAAGTCAAATTTTCTCTGAGCTAAAGGTTTGAATTGTTGTCCAATCAGTGCTCTAACTACAACAAAAGAAGAATTTCTGCAGCTGTGTTTGTAGATAGGGACATGCTGCTACAAGCATTAAAACAAAAAGTAGTTTTATTCAGGACAGTAACATAAGTTTTTCAAAAGCAAAAAGTAATATATTGAAATCAACTTAGTTTAGAAACAGCAAAGGTAATGCTAATTGGGATGGGACAACTGGGAAACACCAAGTGAAAAAAGTTACTTGCTGCATCTACTAATTGCACACTGGTTGATAAAGTTATCCCTCACATATGTATTTATAGGTAGCAATGTGCTAGGACATGCATGAAACGAAGAGTAGTTTTATTCAGTACAGGTTTGATTTCTCAAAAGAAAAAAATAAATCTGATTAATTTTAAAACACTGTTGTTTAGATACAACAATGAAAAAAATATTTATTATGACGCTTTGAAAGTATAACAGCACTGATAATATATAATGCTCACTGGATGTCTGTTGGGAAAAAAATAGGATCGCTGCAGGGGGGCTGGCACTGTGCCACAGCACAGAGCACATGGGAGGGTGAAAACCTAGCCTTAAAGGAATAATAAACATAGTCAATATCAAAGACTGTTGGGTAAACTAAGTACAGATGTAGCTGAAATTATTGGTACTCTTCCACTTTATTAGCAAAGTGCACATTAGGGGGCATATTTATCAAGGTCTGGCGGACCTGATCCGACACTGCGGATCAGGTCCGCCAGACCTCACTGAATACGGCGAGCAATACGCTCACTGTATTCAGCATTGCACCAGCAGCTCACAAGAGCTGCTGGTGCAACGCCGCCCCTGCAGACTCATGGCCAATAGGCCGCCAGCAGGGGGGTGTCAATAAACCCGATCGTACTCGATTGGGTTGATATCCGGCGATGTCTGTCCGTCTGCTCAGAGCAGGCGGACAGGTTATGGGGCAGCGGTCTTTGTGACCGCTGCTTCATAACTGCTGTTTCTGGTGAGCCTGCAGGCTCGCCAGAAACATGGGGCATCAAGCTCCTTTCGGAGCTTGATAAATATGCCCCTTGGTATCCACCATTCTTTATTTCAAATGTAATAGAACAGAAACTTCACATTTGATTTATGACTTCACATATTACTTTAAACAGTAAAACAAATGAGAATAGCAAGGGCACAAATATTGGTAATCTTAACCTAATACTTTATAGCACAGCCTTTGGAGACAATGGGACATATGTATAAAGCTCCGTATGGAGCTCACAAAGACCGCTGCTCCATAACCTATCACAGGAAAATCAACCCAATCGAATCTTGTGAGCTGCTGGTGCAATGCTGAATACGGCGAGCGTATTGCTCGTCGTATTCAGCGAGGTCTGGTGGACCTGATCCGCAGTGTCAGATCAGGTCCGCCAGACCATGATAACTAGAGGCCAATGACTGCAATCAAGCACTTTATGTAGCTCTGAATAAGATGTTGGCCCACTCTTCTTGAGCAAACTGCTCCAGTTATCTCAGGTTTGGTGAACACTTTTTCCCAACTGCAAGTTTTAAGTTCTATTCACAGATGTTCGATGGGATTTAGATCTGGGCTCATAGAAGGTCATTTCAGAACAGTCCAATGTTTTCTTCTCATCCATTCTTGGGTGCTTTTTGAGGTATGTTTCTGTCATTATCTTGCTGGAGGACCCATGAACTGGGACTGAGACATAGCTTTCTGACACTGGGCAGTATGTTTTGCTCCAGAATGCCTTTATAGTCATCTGATTTTTGTGCCCTGCACAGATTCTAGGCACCCAGTGCCAATGGTAGCATAGCAACCTCAAAACATCACTAAGCTTCCTCTTCTTTTCTGTTTCTTTTCTTTGAAAGCTTCTTTTGTTCCCTTCTATAAACATGGAGTTGTGATTTGCCAAAAAGTTCTACTCTTGTTTAATCTGTCCAAAGGATATTCTCTATAGAAGGACTCTGGCTTTCTACATGCTTTTTGGCTAACTCCAGTTGGGATTTTCTGCGTTTCTCTCTTAAAATGCAAGTGTACCAATAATTTCAGTCACATCTGTAATTAGCACTTTAAAATAAGCTAAATATATTTTTTAAAATTTTCTGTACATATGAACTTATTCCAGCCCTTAAACTTGCAGCTGTCAAAGTAGCCTTTCACCCTGGTGTCTGATCCTTTTTTATTCCAACTATGACCAAACGGGTGGTACAGCCTACTCAAGAGTGTACTGCATGTTCAATCAAACAATGTATAGCAGCAGTCACCTGAAGTATTATAGGGGTAAAACCCTTCCCAGCTTTAAAAATAAGCTATGTAGAGAGTGGTCCAGCTTGCAATAGACTGTACTAAGCCCAGACTGCCTAAAAAAAACATTTATTTATTTTTTACACACTTGCCTATACTGATGGTATTGAACAACTGGGGCACCCTTCTCCCATTTTTGTTTTTCTGATCATTTACTGTGGCCAATCAATTTGAGAATGAGCAGCCTAAGAAAAAATCTGTTTATTTTGTGAAGGGTCATAATAACAAAATTTATGCTTACCTGATAAATGTATTTATTTCTGGATATGGAGAGTCCACAACGTCATTCAATTACTAGTGGGAATATCACTCCTGGCCAGCAGGAGGAGGCAAAGAGCACCACAGCAAAGCTGTTAAGTGTCACTCCCCTACCCATAATCCCCAGTCATTCGACCAAAGGGAAATGGATAGAGAATAACACAAAGGTGTAGCGGTGTCTGAGGTTTAGTAAAAAATAACTTTCTTAATAAAGGGTGGGGTCATGGACTCTCCATATCCGGAAAGAAAGAAATGTATCAGGTAAGCATACATTTTGTTTTCTTTCCTAAGAAATGGAAAGTCCACAACGTCATTCAATTACTAGTGGGAACCAATACCCAAGATAGAGGACACATAATGAACAGGGAAGGAGAACAAGACAGGCAGACCTAAACAGAAGGTACCACCGCTTGAAGAACCTTTCTCTCAAAAGAGGCCTCAGCCTAGGCAAAAGTATCAAATTTGAAAAATTTGGAAAAAGTATGCAGAGGACCAAGTTGCAGCCTTGCAAAGCTATTCCACAGAAGCTTCATCTTTGAAAGCACAAGATGAGGAGACAGCCCTAGTGGAATGAGCTGTAATTCTCTCAGGAGGCTGCTGTCCAGCAGTCTCATAAGCAAAACGAACCATACTTCTCAACCAGTGGAAAACAAACAGGGCAGAAGACTGGCGAAAATCCTTAGTCGCCTGTAGGTAGAATTTTAGAGCACGCACAACATCCAAGTTGTGCAACAGACATTCTTTATGAGAAGAAGGATTGGGCAGAGAGAAGGAACAACAATTTCCTTATTAATATTTCTATCCGAAACCACTTTAGGAAGAAACTCCATTTTAGTACGAAGAATCGCCTTATCCGCATGAAAGATAAGGTAAGGCGAATCAAACTGCAAAGCCGAGAGTTCCAAAACTCTCATAGCAGAAGAGATAGCAATAAGAAACAAAACTTTCCAAGATAGCAACTTAATATCTATGGAATGCATTTGCTCAAATGGAGCCTGCTGCAAAACTCCAAGGAGGAGCAACAGGTTTAAAAACAGGCCTTATTCTAACCAGGGCCTGACAAAAAGATTGAACATCTGGCACATCCACCAGACGCTTGTGTAGCAAAATAGATCATGCAGAAATCTGACCTTTCAGAGAACTGACTGACAACCCTTTCTCCAGACCTTCCTGGATAAAACACAAAATTCTAGAAATCCTGACTCTACTCCAAGAGTAGCCCTTAGATACACACCAATAAAGGTATTTACGCCATACCTTATGGTAAATTTTTCGAGTAACAGGCTTGCGAGCCTGGATCATGGTCTCAATGACCGACTCAGAAAATCCACGCTTAGACTGAATTAAGCGTTCAATCTCCAAGCAGTCAGCTTCAGAGAAACGAGATTTGGATGGAGGAATGGACCCAGAGTTAAAAGGTCCTTCCTCAGAGGTAACTTCCAAGTCGGCCGAGAAGACATCTTCACTAAGTCTGCATACTAGATCCTGCAAGACCATGCAGGAGCTATTAGAATTACTGATGCTCTCTCTTGTTTGATACGAGCAATAACTCGTGGAAGGAGCGCAAATGGAGGAAACAGCAACTTGTAATATAAGTGCAGAATACGTTTTCATTATGTTTCAGCTGCATATGGTCAGGAATCATTACTAAGGTGCTCATATATAGGTCTAGTGTACAATAAATGAAACAAACATCACATCTAATATGTGCCAGATGACCAACTTGGCCTATCAGACCGTTCTTGCCTATTTGATCACCATTATGTAGTAGTGCTCTTTTGATTGACTTATTGGCTTCACTATTTGGCTATGCAAATATGAATCCCAAGTTTGCTTGTTCACTTGCTTTTGGACAACTTTTTGGACAACTGGAATTTTACATGTGTGCATGAAGCTATTTCTGGATTTTATTGTAATTGTAATATAATAAAATTATTCTAAAGTTTTGCACACGTAATTTCTGTCTAAACGGTTGTTTGTTTAAAAAATATCGCCTAGATCACGAGTTTGGCGTTAGCCTTAAAAAGCAGCGTTGAGAGGTCACAACGCTGCTTTTTAATGCCCGCTGGTATTACGAGTCTGTCAGGTACAGGTGTACCGCTCACGTTTCTTCCGCGACTCGAGGCTACCGCAAATCCCCTTACATCCATTGCGAATCCTATCTTTTTAATGGGATTTGCCTAACGCTGGTATTACGAGTCTTGGAAGAAGTGAGCGGTAGACCCTCTCCTGTCCAGACTCCTACCGCATTTAAAAGTCAGTAGTTAAGAGTTTTATGGGCTAACGCCGGAACATAAAGCTCTTAACTAAAGTGCTAAAAAGTACACTAACACCCATAAACTACCTATTAACCCCTAAACCGAGGCCCCCCCACATCACAAACACTAAAATAAAATTTATTAACCCCTAATCTGCCTACCGGACATCGCCGCCACCTACATTATACCTATGAACCGCTAATCTGCTGCCCCTAACATCGCCGACACCTACATTATATTTATTAACCCCTAATCTGTCGCCCCCAACATCGCCGCCACCTACCTACAATTATTAACCCCTAATCTGCCGACCGGACATCGCTGCCACTTTAATAAATGTATTAACCCCTAAACCGCGGCACTCCCGCCTCGCAAACACTAGTTAAATTTGATTAATTCCTAATCTGCCCCCCCAACGTCGCCGACACCTAACTACATTAATTAACCCCTAATCATCCGACCCAAACGTCGCCACTACTATAATAAATTTATTAACCCCTAAACCGAAGTCTAACCCTAACCCCCCACTAATTGAAATATAATTTAAATTATACAAAATTAATTTAACATAATTAAATAAATTAATCCTATCTAAAACTAAATACTTACAGATAAAATAAACCATAAGCTACCTACAATATAACTAATAGTTACATTGTAGCTAGCTTAGGATTTATATTTATTTTACAGGCAACTTTGTATTTATTTTAACTAGGTAGAATAGTTATTAAATAGTTGTTAACTATTTAATAACTACCTAGCTAAAATAAGTACAAAATTACCTGTAAAATAAACCCTAACCTAAATTACAATTACACCTAACACTACACTATCATTAAACTAATTACCTAAACTACCTACAATTAATTACAATTAAATTAAATAAACTAAATTACGGAAAACCCCCCCACTAAATTACAGAAAATAAAAAAATAATTACAAGAATTTTAAACTAATTACACCTAATCTAATTCCCCTAATAAAATAAAAAAGCCCCCCAAAATAATAAAATTTCCCTACCCTATACTAAATTACAAAAATCCCTTAAAAGGGCCTTTTGCGTGGCATTGCCCCAAAGTAATCAGCTCTTTTACCTGTAAAATAAAAATACAATACCCCCCAACATTAAAACCCACCACCCACACACCCCTACTCTAAAACCCACCCATCTTCTATCTTCATCCTTCCGGAGCGGAGCGGGTCCATCTTCAATCCAGCCGACGCGGAGCATCCTCTTCAAACGAAGTCCTAACGAAGGATGAAGGTTCCTTTAAAGGGACAGTCAAGTCCAAAAAAACTTTCATGATTTAAATAGGGCATGCAATTTTAAACAACTTCCAAATTTACTTCTATCACCAATTTTGCTTTGTTCTCTTAGTTGAAAGCTAAACCTAGGAGGTTCATATGCTAATTTCTTAGACCTTGAAGACTGCCTTTAATCTGAATACATTTTGACCACTAGAGGGCATTAGTTCACATGTTTCATATAGATAACATTGAGCTCATGCACGTAAAGTGACCTAGGAGTGGTCACTGATTGGCTAAACTTCATGTCTGTCAAAAGAACTGAAATAAGGGGGCAGTCAGCAGAGGATTAGATACAAGATAATTACAGAGGTAAAACGTGTATTATTATAACTGTGCAGGATATGCAAAACTGGGGAATGGGTAATAAAGGGATTATCTTTCATTTTAAACAACAAAAATTCTGGTGTTGACTGTCCCTTTAAATGACATCATCCAAGATGGCATCCCTTGAATTCCGATTGGCTGATAGAATCCTATCAGCCAATCGGAATTAAGGTAGGAAAAATCCTATTGGCTGATGTAATCTGCCAATCGGATTGAAGTTCAATCCGATTGGCCGATCCAATCAGCCAATAGGATTGACCTTGCATTCTATTGGCTGTTCCAATCAGCCAATAGAATGCAAGGTCAATACTATTGGCTGATAGCATCAGCCAATAGGATTTTTCCTACCTTAATTCCGATTGGCTGATAGGATTCTATCAGCCAATCGGAATTCAAGGGACGCCATCTTGGATGACGTCATTTAAAGGAACCTTCATTCTTCGTTAGGACTTCGTTTGAAGAGGATGCTCCGCGTCAGCTGGATTGAAGATGGACCCGCTCCGGAAGGATGAAGATAGAAGATGCAGCCTGGATGAAGCCTTCTGCTGTCTGGAGGACCTCTTCTGCACCGATCGGATGAAGACTTCGGACCCTCTGGAGGACCACTTGTGCCCGGCTGGTCGAAGACGGCTCAAGGTAGGGTGATCTTCAGGGGATTAGTGTTAGTTTTTTTAAGGGGGGATTGGGTGGGTTTTAGAGTAGGGGCTGTGTGGGTGGTGGGTTGTAATGTTGGGAGGGGTATTGTATTTTTATTTTACAGGTAAAAAAGCTGATTACTTTGGGGCAATGCCCCGCAAAAGGCCCTTTTAAGAGCTATTTGTAATTTAGTATAGAGTAGGGAAATTTTATTATTTTGGGGGGCTTTTTTATTTTATTAGGGGGATTAGATTAGGTGTAATTAGTTTAAAATTCTTGTAATTCTTTTTTTATTTTCTGTAATTTAGTGTTTGTTTTTTTCGTAATTTAGTTTATTTAATTTAATTGTAATTAATTGTAGGTAGTTTAGGTAATTAGTTTAATGATAGTGTATTGTTAGGTGTAATTGTTAGGGTTTATTTTACAGGTAATTTTGTACTTATTTTAGCTAGGTAGTTATTAAAATTTAATAACTATTCTACCTAGTTAAAATAAATACAAAGTTGCCTGTAAAATAAATATAAATTCTAAGATAGCTACAATGTAACTATTAGTTATATTGTAGGTAGCTTATGGTTTATTTTATCGTTAAGTATTTAGTTTTAAATAGGATTAATTCATTTAATTATGTTAAATTAATTTTCGTTTAATTTAAATTATATTTAAGTTATGGGGTGTTAGGGTTAGACTTTGGTTTAGGGGTTAATAACTTTATTATAGTTGCGGCGACGTTGGCGGCAGCAGATTAGGGGTTAATAAATTTAATATAGTTGCGGCGACGTTGGGGGGCAGATTAGGGGTTAATAAATATAATGTAGGGTTCGGCGATGTTAGGGGCAGCAGATTAGGGGTTCATTAGTATAATGTAGGTGGCGGCGGAGTCCGGAGCGGCAGATTAGGGGTTAATAATATTATGCAGGTGGCGACAATGTCGGGGGTGGCAGATTAGGGGTTAATAAGTTTAAGATTAGGGGTGTTTAGACTCGGGGTTCATGTTAGGGTGTTAGGTGCAGACATAACTTTTATTTCCCCATAGGAAACAATGGGGCTGCGTTAGGAGCTGAACGCTGCTTTTTTGCAGGTGTTAGGGTTTTTTTCACCCAGCTCAGCCCCATTGTTTCCTATGGGGAAATCGTGCACGAGCACGTTTTACCTGCTTACCGCTACCGTAAGCAACGCTGGTATCGAGGTAAGATGTGGAGATAAATTTTGCTCAACGCTCACTTTTCTGAGGCTAACACCGGCTTAAAGAAAACTCGTAATACCAGCGTTGGCTTAAGGGAGCGGTAAGAAAAAAAGGAGCGTTAGCCCTGCAAGCCTTACCGACAAAAACTCGTGATCTGGCCGTATATAATCCCTCCACATGTTTAACACGTAATCATAATATGCGCACACGTTTATGTAGTAGTCTCCAACATTATTGTTTGCTCAGTGTACTAGCTTCAGTAGCCGTGTTTACATTGCACAAAATAGTCCCCAAGATTGAACTGAGTTTGTCCCCTTTAGTATGAGTGCATTTAGTTTGATTTATCTCAATAATTGCAATCCACTTTTTTTTTGTTTTCTTTCTTTTTTTTCCACATTACAGTTGAAACTACAAAGCATGTCCCCAATGTCCGACAGTGATTGACTTTTGTGTGCGCACATGAATTTGATGTTTGCAATATTGTGAACGCGCTGTGTACTTTTAACTGCATGTTAAATGTATCAGTGCAAGAATTATAGATTAAAAGATGTCCATGAGCAATGCTATAGTTAACCATTGAAAGCACAACCCTCTTTATGTTGTACATAAGACAATAGGTTGCACTGATGATTGTCACCTCATCCCTGTTTCCCATGACAGTTCCGAGATATCCATGTTTCAGGGTGTATATATGGTAACATGCATTGCACCCTAGGACAGTACACGTATATTGAGGCTGGAGATAACTATTCCTGTTCTTGCAGCATGTATCATTCATACGTATCTATAAAAACATGGCCGAGGTGTCAACCCTAGGTGCACTCCAGCGATCATTGTAAACTGTGCTAAAGATGTAAATCCAATTAAAGTGACTGTTGTCCTTTCTTGTGATGACCCTATAATAAACATTTCTAGATATGCATATGCATATGGTAGATTTGTCAATATGCAGTTATTCTAAGTGATTTTCCAACACATTAATGTTACCATTTCTCTTGTTAAGTGTATCCAGTCCACGGATCATCCATTACTTGTGGGATATTCTCCTTCCCAACAGGAAGTTGCAAGAGGATCACCCACAGCAGAGCTGCTATATAGCTCATCCCCTCACTGCCATATCCAGTCATTCTCTTGCAACTCTCAACAAAGATGGAGGTCGTAAGAGGAGTGTGGTGTTTTATACTTAGTTTATTTCTTCAATCGAAAGTTTGTTATTTTTAAATGGTACCGGAGTGTACTGTTTATCTCAGGCAGTATTTAGAAGAAGAATCTGCCTGCGTTTTCTATGATCTTAGCAGAAGTAACTAAGATCCATTGCTGTTCTCACATATTCTGAGGAGTGAGGTAACTTCAGAGGGGGAATGGCGTGCAGGTTTTCCTGCAATAAGGTATGTGCAGTTAATATTTTTCTAGGGATGGAATTTGCTAGAAAATGCTGCTGATACCGAAGTAATGTAAGTAAAGCCTTAAATGCAGTGATAGCGACTGGTATCAGGCTTATTAATAGAGATACATACTCTTATAAAAGTGTAATTTAAAACGTTTGCTGGCATGTTTAATCGTTTTTTATATATGTTTGGTGATAAAACTTATTGGGGCCTAGTTTTTTCCACATGGCTGGCTTGAATTTTGCCTAGAAACAGTTCCCTGAGGCTTTCCACTGTTGTAATATGAGTGGGAGGGGCCTATTTTAGCGCTTTTTTGCCCAGCAAAAATTACAGACACAGACATCCAGCTTCTTCCTGCATGATCCAGGACATCTCTGAAGGGCTCAAAAGGCTTCAAAAGTCGTATTGAGGGAGGTAAAAAGCCACAGTAGAGCTGTGGCAGTTGTTGTGACTGTTTGAAAAATGTTTTTGTCATTTATTATTCCGTTTTTGGTATTAAGGGGTTAATCATCCATTTGTAAGTGGGTGCAATGCTCTGCTAACTTATTACATACACTGTAAAAATTTTGTTAGTGTAACTGCCTTTTTTCACTGTTATTTCAAATTTGAACAAAATTTGTGTTTCTTAAAGGTGCAGTAACGTTTTTTATATTGCTTGTAAACTTGTTTTAAAGTGTTTTCCAAGCTTGCTAGTCTCATTGCTAGTCTGTTTAAACATGTCTGACACAGAGGAACCTACTTGTTCATTATGTTTGAAAGCCATGGTGGAGCCCCATAGGAGAATGTGTACTAAATGTATTGATTTCACCTTAAAACAGTAAAGATCAGTCTTTATCTATAAAAGAAATAATCACCAGAGGGTTCTGTTGAGGGGGAAGTTATGCCGACTAACTCTCCCCACGTGTCAGACCCTTCGCCTCCCGCTCAGGGGACGCACGCTAGTATGGCGCCAATTACATCAGGGACGCCCATAGCGATTACCTTGCAGGACATGGCTGCAATCATGAATAATACCCTGTCAGATTGCCTGAATTAAGAGGCAAGCGCGATAGCTCTGGGGTTAGGAGAGATACAGAGCGCGCAAATGCTGTAAGAGCCATGTCTGATACTGCGTCACAGTATGCAGAACATGAGGATGGAGAGCTTCAGTCTGTGGGTGACATCTCTGACTCGGGGAAACCTGATTCAGAGATTTCTAATTTTAAATTTAATCTTGAGAACCTCCGTGTATTGCTTGGGGAGGTATTAGCTGCTCTGAATGACTGTAACACAGTTGCAGTTCCAGAGAAATTGTGTAGGCTGGATAAATACTATGCGGTGCCGGTGTGTACTGATGTTTTTCCTATACCTAAAAGGCTTACAGAAATTATTAGCAAGGAGTGGGATAGACCCGGTGTGCCCTTTTCCCCACCTCCTATATTTAGAAAAATGTTTCCAATAGACGCCACTACACGGGACTTATGGCAGACGGTCCCTAAGGTGGAGGGAGCAGTTTCTACTTTAGCAAAGCGTACCACTATCCCGGTTGAGGACAGTTGTGCTTTTTCAGATCCAATGGATAAAAAATTGGAGGGTTACCTTAAGAAAATGTTTATTCAACAAGGTTTTATTTTACAGCCCCTTGCATGCATTGCGCCTGTCACTGCTGCGGCATTCTGGTTTGAGGCCCTGGAAGAGGCCATCCATACAGCTCCATTGAATGAAATTATTGACAAGCTTAGAACGCTTAAGCTAGCTAACTCATTTGTTTCTGATGCCATTGTTCATTTGACTAAACTAACGGCTAAGAATTCCGGATTCGCCATCCAGGCACGTAGGGCGCTATGGCTTAAATCCTGGTCAGCTGAAGTGACTTCAAAGTCTAAATTACTCAACATTCCTTTCAAGGGGCAGACCTTATTCGGGCCTGGCTTGAAGGAAATTATTGCTGACATTACTGGAGGCAAGGGTCATACCCTTCTTCAGGACAGGGCCAAATCAAAGGTCAAACAGTCTAATTTTCGTGCCTTTCGAAATTTCAAGGCAGGAGCAGCATCAACTTCCTCCGCTTCAAAACAAGAGGGAACTGTTGCTCATTCCAGACCGGCCTGGAAACCTAACCAGTCCTGGAACAAGGGCAAGCAGGCCAGAAAGCCTGCTGCTGCCCCCAAGACAGCATGAAGGAATGGCCCCCTATCCGGAAACGGATCTAGTGGGGGGCAGACTTTCTCTCTTCACCCAGGCGTGGGCAAGAGATGTTCAGGATCCCTGGGCGTTGGAGATCATATCTCAGGGATATCTTCTGGACTTCAAAGCTTCTCCTCCACAAGGGAGATTTCATCTTTCAAGGTTATCAGCAAACCAGATAAAGAAAGAGGCATTCCTAAGCTGTGTGCAAGACCTCCTAGTAATGGGAGTGATCCATCCAGTTCCGCGGACGGAACAAGGACAGGGGTTTTATTCAAATCTGTTTGTGGTTCCCAAGAAAGAGGGACCCTTCACACCAATTTTGGATCTAAAGATCTTAAACAAATTCCTTAGAGTTCCATCATTCAAAATGGAAACTATTCGGACCATCCTACCCATGATCCAAGAGGGTCAGTACATGACCACAGTGGACTTAAAGGATGTCTACCTTCACATACCGATTCACAAAGATCATCTAGACAGGCATTACCAATTTGTAGCTCTTCCCTTCGGGTTGGCCACAGCCTCGAGAATTTTTACAAAGGTTCTGGGCTCACTTCTGGCGGTTCTAAGACCGCGAGGCATAGCGGTGGCTCCTTATCTAGACGACATCCTGATACAGGCGTCAAGCTTTCAAATTGCCAATTCTCATACAGAGATAGTTCTGGCATTTCTGAGGTCACATGGGTGAAAGTGAACGTGGAAAATAGTTCTCTATCCCCACTCACAAGAGTCTCCTTCCTAGGGACTCTTATAGATTCTGTAGAGATGAAAATTTACCTGACGGAGTCCATGTTATCAAAACTTCTAAATGCTTGCCGTGTCCTTCATTCCATTCCACGCCCGTCAGTGGCTCAGTGCATGGAAGTAATCGGCTTAATGGTAGCGGCAATGGACATAGTGCCATTTGCGCGCCTGCATCTCAGACCGCTGCAATTATGCATGCTAAGTCAGTGGAATGGGGATTACTCAGATTTGTCCCCTCTACTAAATCTGGATCAAGAGACCAGAGATTCTCTTCTTTGGTGGCTATCTCGGGTCCATCTGTCCAAGGGTATGTCCTTTCGCAGGCCAGATTGGACGATTGTAACAACAGATGCCAGCCTTCTAGGTTGGGGTGCAGTCTGGAACTCCCTGAAGGCTCAGGGATCGTGGACTCAGGAGGAGAAACTCCTCCCAATAAATATTCTGGAGTTAAGAGCAATATTCAATGCTCTTCTAGCTTGGCCTCAGTTAGCAACCCTGAGGTTCATCAGATTTCAATCGGACAACATCACGACTGTGGCTTACATCAACCATCAAGGGGGAACCAGGACTTCCCTAGCGATGTTAGAAGTCTCAAAGATAATTCGCTGGGCAGAGTCTCACTCTTGCCACCTGTCAGTGATCCACATCCCAGGCGTAGAGAACTGGGAGGCGGATTTTCTAAGTCGTCAGACTTTTCATCCGGGGGAGTGGGAACTCCATCCGGAGGTGTTTGCTCGACTGGTCCATCGTTGGGGCAAACCAGAACTGGATCTCATGGCGTCTCGCCAGAACGCCAAGCTTCCTTGTTACGGATCCAGGTCCAGGGACCCGGAAGCGACGCTGATAGATGCTCTAGCAGCTCCTTGGTTCTTCAACCTGGCTTATGTGTTTCCACCGTTTCCTCTGCTCCCTCGACTGATTGCCAAAATCAAACAGGAGAGAGCATCAGTGATTCTGATAGCGCCTGCGTGGCCACGCAGGACCTGGTATGCAGACCTAGTGGACATGTCATCTCTTCCACCATGGACTCTGCCTCTGAGACAGGACCTTCTAATACAAGGTCCTTTCAATTATCCAAATCTAATTTCTCTGAGACTGACTGCATGGAGATTGAACGCTTGATTCTATCAAGGCGTGGCTTCTCCGAGTCAGTCATTGATACCTTAATACAGGCACAAAAGCCTGTCACCAGGAAAATCTACCATAAGATATGGCGTAAATATCTTTATTGGTGTGAATCCAAGAGTTACTCATGGAGTAAGGTTAGGATTCCTAGGATATTGTCCTTTCTCCAAGAGGGTTTGGACAAAGGCTTATCAGCTAGTTCTTTAAAGGGACAGATCTCTGCTCTGTCTATTCTTTTGCACAAGCGTCTGGCAGAGGTTCCAGACGTCCAGGCATTTTGTCAGGCTTTGGTTAGGATTAAGCCTGTGTTTAAAACTGTTGCTCCCCCGTGGAGCTTAAACTTGGTTCTTAAAGTTCTTCAGGGAGTTCCGTTTGAACCCCTTCATTCCATTGATATTAAACTTTTATCTTGGAAAGTTCTGTTTTTGATGGCTATTTCATCGGCTTGAAGAGTCTCTGAGTTATCTGCCTTACAATGTGATTCTCCTTATCTGATTTTTCATTCAGACAAGGTAGTTCTGCGTACCAAACCTGGGTTTTTACCTAAGGTGGTTTCTAACAGGAATATCAATCAAGAGATTGTTGTTCCATCATTGTGTCCTAATCCTTCTTCAAAGAAGGAACGTCTTTTGCATAATCTGGACGTAGTCTGTGCCTTAAAGTTTTACTTACAGGCTACTAAAGATTTTCGTCAAACATCTGCCCTGTTTGTCGTTTACTCTGGACAGAGGAGAGGTCAAAAAGCTTCGGCAACCTCTCTCTCCTTTTGGCTTTGGAGCATAATACGCTTAGCCTATGAGACTGCTGGACAGCAGCCCCCTGAAAGGATTACAGCTCATTCTACTAGAGCTGTTGCTTCCACCTGGGCCTTTAAAAATGAGGCCTCTGTTGAACAGATTTGCAAGGCTGCGACTTGGTCTTCGCTTCACACCTTTTCAAAATTTTACAAATTTGATACTTTTGCTTCTTCGGAGGCTGTTTTTGGGAGAAAGGTTCTACAGGCAGTGGTTCCTTTCGTTTAAGTTCCTGCCTTGTCCCTCCCATCATCCGTGTACTTTAGCTTTGGTATTGGTATCCCACAAGTAATGGATGATCCGTGGACTGGATACACTTAACAAAAGAAAACATAATTTATGCTTACCTGATAAATTTATTTCTCTTGTAGTGTATCCAGTCCACGGCCCGCCCTGTCCTTTTAAAGCAGGTCTAAATTTTAATTAAACTACAGTCACCACTGCACCCTATGGTTTCTCCTTTCTCGGCTTGTTTCGGTCGAATGACTGGATATGGCAGTGAGGGGAGGAGCTATATAGCAGCTCTGCTGTGGGTGATCCACTTGCAACTTCCTGTTGGGAAGGTGAATATCCCACAAGTAATGGATGATCCGTGGACTGGATACACTACAAGAGAAATAAATTTATCAGGTAGGCATAAATTATGTTTTTAATACATTATTATAGGAAGGAGATAATCAATATGTGTAAATCCGCGCACAGATAAAATCTTTACATATGGTGTATATCAGCATACAGTATATAAAATTGTAAGAGTATATACCACTAGTATCTAACTTTAAAAAATATATAAATTCTTAATAGTCCAGTGTTGGATTAGGATGAGAAATAAATGGTGATCTTCTTACCACATATTCCCCCAATCATATGAGGTAATGTATGCACTCAAAAGAAAATAGGGACACTTCTCCTGTATTCTCCCTGTGCTGCTCCCTTGGCCTGTGATTCGGTGGATTTTAATCCTAGGTCTATTCTTAAACCAGGCTGCTGTTTAAGGGATACTCCAAACTCTTTGGTAGAAACTTCCAGCTTTTATTCCCTGTGGCTTTGTATCTTTGTATCCTCCAACAGTATGGTTGAGGTAGAAGGTAGTAATACAAAATGGTAGCCAGTGGGGCAGTCGACAAGCACTAATCAGCTCTCCTCTTATCGAGTCCTCAGTAAATAATGAAATGGTGGCGGGTTCCGGAGAAGTGTCCCTATTTTCTTTTGAGTGCATACTATTACCTTATATGATTGGGGTAATATCTGGTAAGAAGATCACCATTTATTTCTCATCCTAATCCAACACTGGACTATTAAGAATTTATATATTTTTTAAAGTTAGATACTAGTGGTATATACTCTTACAATTGGATATATGTTGATATACACCATATGTAAAGATTTTATCTGTGTGCAGATTTACACGTATTGATTTCCTCTTTCCTATTACAATTTCTAACAGTGTTAAGGGTTCACTGTATTAATCACATGCAGCACAATTAGACATATTAACACCATCCATCAATTAGGATATTTGTTTCTCTTACCCATACAAATAGACGGGTTGGATACAGAGTAATATTAAATTTACGACCAATAAGTTTTACTGCATATTGGTCAAGATTTGTTGAAGTTTTAGCACCGGTGACCTACCTTTAATTAAAATTGTAATAAATTAGTCTTTTCTTCTGTTATGTGTGATCAGTCCACGGGTCATCATTACTTCTGGGATATAACTCCTCCCCAACAGGAAATGCAAGAGGATTCACCCAGCAGAGCTGCATATAGCTCCTCCCCTCTACGTCAGTCCCAGTCATTCTCTTGCACCCAACGACTAGATAGGATGTGTGAGAGGACTATGGTGATTATACTTAGTTTTTATGACTTCAATCAAAAGTTTGTTATTTTAAAATAGCACCGGAGCGTGTTATTACTTCTCTGGCAGAGTTTGAGGAAGAATCTGTCAGAGTTTTTTACTATGATTTTAACCGGAGTAGTTAAGATCATATTGCTGTTCTCGGCCATCTGAGGGAGGTAAAGGCTTCAGATCAGGGGACAGCGGGCAGATGAATCTGCATTGAGGTATGTAGCAGTTTTTATTTTCTGAATGGAATTGATGAGAAAATCCTGCCATACCGTTAAAATGACATGTATGTATACACTTCAGTATTCTGGGGATGGTATTTCACCGGAACTACTCTGTTAAAGGTCACTAATCCTTTTTAATAACTATTTATCATGTTAAACGTTTTTGCTGGAATGTAGAATCGTTTACATTGCTGAGGTACTGTGTGAATAAATATTTGGGCATTATTTTCCACTTGGCAGTTTTTTTGCTTTAATTGTGACAGTTTCGTTTCTCTTCACTGCTGTGTGGGAGAGGGAGGGGCCGTTTTTGGCGCTCTTTGCTACGCATCAAAAAATACCAGTCAGTTACTTTTATTTTTCCTGCATGATCCGGTTCATCTCTGATAGATCTCAGGGGTCTTCAAACTTCTTTGAAGGGAGGTAAATTCTCTCAGCAGAGCTGTGAGAATTCTTATAGTGACTGTGAATAAAAACGTTGCTTTGTATTTTTTATGTCAAATTTAATTATTGTTATTTTACTAATGGGAACAAACCTTTGCTAAAAGTTTAGTTATTTTAAAGTTTGATGCTATAACTGTTTTTCAGTTCATTATTTCAACTGTCATTTAATCGTTAGTACCTCTTTGAGGCACAGTACATTTTTTGCTAAAAAAGATTATAACCAAGTTGTAAGTTTTTTGCTAGTGTGTTAAACATGTCTGACTCAGAGGAAGATATCTGTGTCATTTGTTCCAATGCCAAGGTGGAGCCCAATAGAAATTTATGTACTAACTGTATTGATGCTACTTTAAATAAAAGTCAATCTGTACAATGTGAACAAATTTCACCAAACAGCGAGGGGAGAGTTATGCCGACTAACTCGCCTCACGCGGCAGTACCTGCATCTCCCGCCCGGGAGGTGCGTGATATTTTGGCGCCTAGTACATCTGGGCGGCCATTACAGATAACATTACAAGATATGGCTACTGTTATGACTGAAGTTTTGTCTAAATTACCAGAACTAAGAGGCAAGCGTGATCACTCTGGGGTGAGAACAGAGTGCGCTGACAATGCTAGGGCCATGTCTGATACTGCGTCACAGCTCGCAGAGCATGAGGACGGAGAGCTTCATTCTGTGGGTGACGGTTCTGATCCAAACAGATTGGACTCAGATATTTCAAATTTTAAATTTAAATTGGAGAACCTCCGTGTATTACTAGGGGAGGTCTTAGCAGCTCTCAACGATTGTAACACCGTTGCAATACCAGAGAAACTGTGTAGGTTGGATAAATACTTTGCGGTACCGGCGAGTACTGACGTTTTTCCTATACCTAAGAGACTAACTGAAATTGTTACTAAGGAGTGGGATAGACCCGGTGTGCCGTTCTCACCCCCTCCAATATTTAGAAAGATGTTTCCAATAGACGCCACCACTCGGGACTTATGGCAAACGGTCCCCAAGGTGGAGGGAGCAGTTTCTACTTTAGCTAAGCGTACCACTATCCCGGTGGAGGATAGCTGTGCTTTCTCAGATCCAATGGATAAAAAATTAGAGGGTTACCTTAAGAAAATGTTTGTTCAACAAGGTTTTATATTACAACCCCTTGCATGTATCGCGCCGATTACGGCTGCGGCAGCATTTTGGATTGAGTCGCTTGAAGAGAACCTTAGTTCATCTACGCTAGACGACATTACGGACAGGCTTAGAGTCCTTAAACTAGCTAATTCCTTCATTTCGGAGGCCGTAGTACATTTAACCAAACTTACGGCTAAGAACTCAGGATTCGCCATACAGGCACGTAGGGCGCTGTGGCTAAAATCCTGGTCAGCTGATGTTACTTCTAAGTCCAAATTACTTAATATACCTTTCAAGGGGCAGTCTTTATTTGGGCCCGGTTTGAAAGAGATTATCGCTGACATTACAGGAGGTAAGGGCCACGCCCTACCTCAAGACAAAGCCAAAGCTAAGGCTAGACAGTCTAATTTTCGTCCCTTTCGGAACTTCAAAACAGGAGCAGCATCAACCTCCACTGCACCAAAACAGGAAGGAGCTGTTGCTCGTTACAGGCAAGGCTGGAAGCCTAACCAGTCCTGGAACAAGAGCAAGCAGGCCAGGAAACCTGCTGCTGCCCCAAAGACAGCATGAACCGAGAGCCCCCGATCCGGGACCGGATCTAGTGGGGGGCAGACTCTCTCTCTTCGCCCAGGCCTGGGCAAGAGATGTTCAGGATCCCTGGGCACTAGAGATCATATCTCAGGGATACCTTCTAGACTTCAAATTATCTCCCCCAAGAGGGAGATTTCATCTGTCAAGGTTGTCAACAAACCAGATAAAGAAAGAAGCGTTTCTACGCTGCGTACAAGATCTGTTAATAATGGGAGTGATCCATCCGGTTCCGCGGTCGGAACAAGGACAAGGGTTCTACTCAAACCTGTTTGTGGTTCCCAAAAAAGAGGGAACTTTCAGGCCAATCTTAGATTTAAAGATTCTAAACAAATTCCTAAGAGTTCCATCGTTCAAAATGGAAACTATTCGGACAATCTTACCCATGATCCAAGAGGGTCAGTACATGACCACAGTGGATTTAAAGGATGCTTACCTTCACATACCGATCCACAAAGATCATCACCGGTATCTAAGGTTTGCCTTCTTAGACAGGCACTACCAGTTTGTAGCTCTTCCATTCGGATTGGCTACGGCTCCAAGAATCTTCACAAAGGTTCTGGGTGCCCTTCTGGCGGTACTAAGACCGCGAGGGATTTCGGTAGCTCCATACCTAGACGACATTCTAATACAAGCTTCAAGCTTTCAAACTGCCAAGTCTCATACAGAGTTAGTTCTGGCATTTCTAAGGTCGCATGGATGGAAAGTGAACGAAAAGAAGAGTTCTCTTTTTCCTCTCACAAGAGTTCCATTCTTGGGGACTCTTATAGATTCTGTAGAAATGAAGATTTACCTGACAGAGGACAGGTTAACAAAGCTTCAAAATGCATGCCGTGTCCTTCATTCCATTCAACACCCGTCAGTAGCTCAATGCATGGAGGTGATCGGCTTAATGGTAGCGGCAATGGACATAGTACCTTTTGCACGCCTACACCTCAGACCTCTGCAATTATGCATGCTAAGTCAGTGGAATGGGGATTACTCAGATTTGTCCCCTACTCTGAATCTGAATCAAGAGACCAGAAATTCTCTTCTATGGTGGCTTCATCGGCCACACCTGTCCAGGGGGATGCCATTCAGCAGGCCAGACTGGACAATTGTAACAACAGACGCCAGCCTACTAGGTTGGGGCGCTGTCTGGAATTCTCTGAAGGCTCAGGGACTATGGAATCAGGAGGAGAGTCTCCTTCCAATAAACATTCTGGAATTGAGAGCAGTTCTCAATGCCCTTCTAGCTTGGCCCCAATTAACAACTCGGGGGTTCATCAGGTTTCAGTCGGACAACATCACGACTGTAGCTTACATCAACCATCAGGGAGGGACAAGAAGCTCCCTAGCAATGGTGGAAGTATCAAAGATAATTCGCTGGGCAGAGTCTCACTCTTGCCACCTGTCAGCAATCCACATCCCGGGAGTGGAGAACTGGGAGGCGGATTTCTTGAGTCGCCAGACTTTTCATCCGGGGGAGTGGGAACTTCATCCGGAGGTCTTTGCCCAAATACTTCGACGTTGGGGCAAACCAGAGATAGATCTCATGGCGTCTCGCCAGAACGCCAAACTTCCTCGCTACGGGTCCAGATCCAGGGATCCGGGAGCGGTTCTGATAGATGCTTTGACAGCACCTTGGAACTTCGGGATGGCTTATGTGTTTCCACCCTTTCCGCTGCTTCCTCGATTGATTGCCAAAATCAAGCAGGAGAGAGCATCAGTGATTCTAATAGCGCCTGCATGGCCACGCAGGACTTGGTATGCAGATCTAGTGGACATGTCATCCTGTCCGCCTTGGTCTCTACCTCTAAGACAGGACCTTCTGATACAGGGTCCATTCAAACATCAAAATCTAACTTCTCTGAAGCTGACTGCTTGGAAATTGAACGTTTGATTTTATCAAAACGTGGTTTTTCTGAGTCGGTTATTGATACCCTGATACAGGCTAGGAAGCCTGTTACCAGAAAGATTTACCATAAAATATGGCGTAAATACCTATACTGGTGCGAATCCAAACATTACTCATGGAGTAAGGTTAGGATCTCTAGGATATTGTCCTTTCTACAAGAAGGGTTAGAAAAGGGTTTATCAGCTAGTTCATTAAAGGGACAGATTTCAGCTCTGTCCATCTTGTTACACAGGCGTCTGTCAGAAAATCCAGACGTCCAGGCTTTTTGTCAGGCTTTAGCTAGGATCAAGCCTGTGTTTAAAGCTGTTGCTCCGCCATGGAGTTTAAACTTAGTTCTTAACGTTTTACAGGGTGTTCCATTTGAACCCCTTCATTCCATTGATATAAAATTGTTATCTTGGAAAGTTCTGTTTTTAATGGCTATTTCCTCGGCTCGAAGAGTCTCTGAGTTATCAGCCTTACATTGTGATTCTCCTTATCTGATTTTTCACTCAGACAAGGTAGTTCTGCGTACTAAACCTGGGTTCTTACCTAAGGTGGTCACTAACAGGAATATCAATCAAGAGATTGTTGTTCCATCCTTGTGTCCAAATCCTTCTTCAAAGAAGGAACGTCTTCTACACAATCTGGATGTAGTTCGTGCCCTCAAGTTCTACTTGCAGGCAACTAAAAATTTTCGCCAAACTTCTTCCCTGTTTGTCGTTTATTCTGGACAGAGGAGAGGTCAAAAAGCTTCTGCTACCTCTCTCTCTTTTTGGCTTCGTAGCATAATACGTTTAGCCTATGAGACTGCTGGTCAGCAGCCTCCTGAAAGAATTACAGCTCACTCCACTAGAGCTGTGGCTTCCACTTGGGCCTTTAAGAATGAGGCCTCTGTTGAACAGATTTGCAAGGCTGCAACTTGGTCTTCGCTTCATACTTTTTCCAAATTTTACAAATTTGACACTTTTGCTTCTTCGGAGGCTATTTTTGGGAGAAAGGTTCTTCAGGCAGTGGTTCCTTCTATATAATGAGCCTGCCTATCCCTCCCGTCATCCGTGTACTTTTGCTTTGGTATTGGTATCCCAGAAGTAATGATGACCCGTGGACTGATCACACATAACAGAAGAAAACATAATTTATGCTTACCTGATAAATTCCTTTCTTCTGTTGTGTGATCAGTCCACGGCCCGCCCTGTTTTAAGGCAGGTAAATATCTTTTAAATTATACTCCAGTCACCACTTCACCCTTGGTTACTCCTTTCTCGTTGATTCTTGGTCGAATGACTGGGACTGACGTAGAGGGGAGGAGCTATATGCAGCTCTGCTGGGTGAATCCTCTTGCATTTCCTGTTGGGGAGGAGTTATATCCCAGAAGTAATGATGACCCGTGGACTGATCACACAACAGAAGAAAGGAATTTATCAGGTAAGCATAAATTATGTTTTTTAATTGAAAAAACCTGTTCTTACCCCTCCAATTAATGACGTCACAGCCCAAGCAGGTCTTTGAGTGCGTAGTAGTGTAGCACGAAAACACAATATTGTAGAAAATCCCCTCACCATAAATGGCGCAATCAAGCAGTTTTTCTACTTTTAACTTGTAATCCCTCGCCAAAACACCATGTGCAAGGTTTGCAATAGACAAAACTTGTCAGTGCAATTTACAGGTTCACGTAAACGCAATTTTGCGATCCAACTGTAATCTAGCCCAAGATGTGTTATGGCTACACTAACGTTCTGCTCACAACACTTTACATTAAAATGCATTGTGCCCGAAAGAAGTAAAACAGTTCTTACCCAATTTTAGTTTTTTTTCTACATTATCAATTGCAGCACTAATAATATCACATAATAAATTATATATGATGTCATCATTGTCAATTGCGACATCACACTGCATACAATTTATAAACATGGTTTGAAAGTTATAAAATATCTTAAAAAAAGAATAATGTAATGATGATCATTAACAGCTTTCAATAATTCATAGTAATTTTTTATACAGTTAGACCGTTATCTGAAACATATATGATTTTTATTAGCTTTTAGCTTATGCGAAATAGATATCGTTTTCCTAAATGCAATATACTGTATGTTTAATTGAGGTATATTTACTTGACATCATTATTTTATATAGGAAAATTTACAGTACTTGTGTTGCAGCCCGGGCTGGAAATTATCAGCAGTCCTGGACCAGGAAGAAATTGCTGTGGACAAAAAAAGAAATTGGTTTGTTCCTATATTTAATACTCAGTACACTAGTATTTTTTTCCACCTGACTAGTAATTATTCTGCACTGACTAGTATATAATATTGATATTTTCCACCCATTGTTATAGGTGTTATACATGTTTAAATTATTTCATTCTGTTCACATTGAATTTCCACATAAAGAATTGATTATTAAATTACAATTTTCTGTGAGGTTTATTTATATATTCTTTAACTATTGTTAAAGTAAAACAAACAAAAAAAGAATATGCATGTTTTCTACATCTATGTTGATTTCAGGGACCAGGGGATGCTTGAAGAGATCATGCACTCTCACTATGGCCCTGATGATAAAAGATTCTCCTGCTTGGAGAGAAATTGTAATGCAGACTCCACAGAGGGGCTGAACTCCCTGAATGCTAAAAGAAAAAGGGACAAACTCTCCAGCACTGTATGATCTCTCACAAGATTCTAGACTGGAAAATGTTGCTATACTTGTCTAAGGGGCATTCCCTGCATTTATGTAAGTGAAGGAGAGACAAGCCCAGTGCAATATAACACTGCATGATATAAGTAATATGTTACACTTACACTTTTTGCTTTTTTTTTAATTTTATTTTTTATTGAGATTCATTAAAAGGCATACAAGGCATACAGGTCAATAAAGGTTTTACAGACAGATTATTTCCACACATTCAACTAATAATTACTAGATTACTTAAAGTGTGATTATATGCCATAACAAACACAGAATAGGTAGCATAGTTGGTGCCAATAAAGCTCTGTACCTTCAAAATGACCTAAAAGGCCACTCTTGGGCCCCTTATGACACCATAAACATAACCAAGGAAGGTACTTTCTGAAAATATGAAGACCACTTTTGGATCTTCAGTGAAGAATCTCTATTTTCTGATTTTATAGAGTTCAGAACAATTAGTTAAACTTAAACTGAAAAACGTATATAAAACCTATAAAATAATAGATAACAAGGGCCACTCTTGTGCCCAAAGAGGGAAGTTCTATAGTCTGCAGTCCAAGAAGAGCAGATAAATGTGTAAGAATGATAGTAATCTCCCGCTGGTGATAGGGGTATTAGGTCTCCAGTAAGGACCCGTGGGAGAGTTGCATGTTTTAGAGTCTGCGTTGGCAGCCACTAGTATTTGGAGAATATGCATGGTTCCATTCTAACTAGACAGCGATGTGGGTATGAAGGAACTATGTTATAGCCGCGTGAACGAAACCTATCTATAGCAGCCATAATTTTATTAAACTAAGGTGGGCTATTGTCTCTTTAGAATTTTATGCCAAATGGGATAACTGATACCCCGGATCAGTACCTTATAAGCCAATTAACTAAAGTGTCGACCCTAATATGTAGTCCACTTGGGTGTCCAGTTATCTCTCTGTCCTATTTTTATCTTTAACCTAAAGTTTAAGCCTCAAGTAGAATCAGGGTTGATTGTACTAAAATAGGATGTATAATTATCCAAAAATTGCTCCCAACCTTGGCTGGACAGGTCTATACAATTTACCTAAGTATTCTCAAGGGTAGATGGACTAATATTTGTACCTAAATATTACAACGTTGGTATTCAAAAAAGTAAATTAAGTGAATTTGGAGGGCATCAGTACTTGTGGGAATTGAACTTAGTTAAATCTATAAGATCCTTCCAGCTCCTGTTTTATGTGAATTCAGAGTGTCTTGCTGTCTCGGCCACAGACAGTTTGACTATAACCAAGTAGATAAGGAGCATAAAGTGTGCATTCCATTATTAACAAAGTATAGCATCTAGAGCAATGTTCTATACTGTCCCTCTAAAATACTCAGCCAACATGTGACCCAAGAAACAATTTCAAGTCATATATACAGATAAGGTTTAGGTATCAGGGCTAGGGTGGCTCTGGAAAGGCACAGCAGTGTAAAACATACGAACACACACAAAAATGTCATAGGAATAAGGCGCAGGTAAAAAGAAAAAAAGGGTGGTACAAACTACCTCTGACTATGGTATTTAAACAACAAGTTATATATATACACACATCGAAGAGGCCAAAAAATACATCTACTCACATGCAGAAATTTAAGAGTCCTGTCTCACTAAATTGGAACACAATAATGAACATGGGTGAATTTACTATCAACCATCCCACATACTGGTAATTTCAGTTTTAAGGGTCCAATAAAGAGCCAGCTGATTATATGAGTTGTAAACGATATCATTTTTAAAACATTTTTAACATAATAATAGTAGTGTCCAGCAAACCCCTATGTATTAAGGTGTAAACAATAACTGTAATGTCTGTATCTGAAGCTGGTAAGGGATTTCCAAACTATAACAAATATTGTTGTCATGCTGAAGTCCCAGAGGATACTCATAAGTTACTCACATACGGGTAGAATATAGAATTGAACTGCTTAACCCACTCTATCTCTCTGGAAAGAACATGGGTTAGAAGCTGGGGATTCCCAAAGGCTATAAACTCTATTTGCTCAAAGGCCAAATCCAGGGACTCTGATAACATAACATCTCTGGCAGACTGTGTCTCTAGTCCAACAATGGGGGACAAAGGATTCCTGATGCCCAGATTTCTAACCATCTCACGTTTCCGCAAAGGGGGTAAGGTCGAATTCTCTCCATTTTCTGTGGTAGCCAGGCTTCGCCAACCTTCCTGCAAGCTGCGCTCCTCGTGCTTGGTCAGCTGCTGAACCTTGAGCGGCTCCGGCAGAGATAGTGTGGTCACAGATTTGTTCAGGTAATTCGGGGCCTTAACCTCTTGTGCTATGATCAATGTAGAGCTTTGCTTTGAAGAGGTTCCCGGCACCGTTCCAGCTAGCAACCCATTGCCGATGTTGATCACGCTTAGTGTCTCAGTTCTCTGCAGGGTCCCTGGGGAGATCAACAACTGTAGGATCTTACAGAGCTCTTATTCCAACTCCTCAAAATGTCTCCGGATGTGAGACTGCATCTCCTTTTCCCATAAATAGATAGGGGCCATTACTGATTCCATGGCAGGTCTCTGTCTAGCAGATCTCTACCGCTTTATGAATGGTTTTGCAAGGGTGGTGAAGCTGTATAAAAAAAAGCTGCTGCTGCTCCAATTATTATGGTTATGACTTCCCTCAGTTTACAGCTCAGAATGACTGTTATACCCTGATAAACCGGGGAGGGGGGGGGGGTTAGGTGAAGGACTCAGATACACATGCGTCGTCACTGCAGGCATACCATTCCGGTACCTTAGCACAAGAGTATGAGGCTTCTTGACAGATGAATTTGCTCAAGATAATATAACATTTCAGATCTGACATAAATTAAGCGTGGATGCAATATATATGCACTGATAAACAGCGGATTCATCAGTGAGCCCTCAAAGCACTAAAGTAAGTCAGCCATCTTGGTCGCTGCCCGGAAGCGTACCCCCACTTTTTTATTTTTATTTTATATTACTTTACACTACAGATTTAGATCCATCAGTGATTTTACAAATACTGATTATGTTTTGAAAATTTCTGTGTTGGTTTAACAAATTAGGGACATGCTTTCTATATTTATGTGTATCTTTTACAAATTAGAATGCACTTTGTATTTTCTCTATTGTAAAATAAAACAGAGATTATTTTGCCAGTTGTATGCAGGCGAAGTTTGTTCGAAATTCACAATACACTTATTTAACTGACAGAAAAGTAGTATGTTCTAAACTACTGTAAAAAACAAGTTAAATTGTAGTGAAAACATTTCAGTTTAATTTGTATTTTCTGCATACTGAAATTTTATTTCAGCCGCAGGTGTTAAAGGGACATTCTGGTCAAATGCACATATGTGAATTACATATTTGAATAGAAACATATTTAGAATATAAATGTATTGGCAAAAATGCTTCTAGTAAAAGTTATAACTGTTTTAGTATTAACATTTTTCTCTGCACTTGCATGTGAAGAATAGCTAGATATTCTCAGTGCACCAGCATTTTAAATAATGCAGCTGCTCAGAGTGTCAGTGGGGCTTGTATCATGTCAGCAATTAACAAATTGAGTCATTACCAGATGGTACAACCACCTTAGGCTCTCATAGCAAGTGCTGTGTTTTAAATGCTGGTGCAATAATTTTTTTTGTTTAAAAAGATAGATAATGCCTTTATTACCCATTCCCCAGTTTCGCATAACCAACACTGTTATATTAATATACTTTTTACCTCTGTGATTACCTTGTATCTAAGCATCTTCTGACAGCCCCCTGATCACATGAGATTTTATTATCTATTGACTTACATTTTAGCCAATTAGAGCAGTGTCTGCCACAAGCCACGGGCGTGATCACAATGTTATCTATATGGTTCACATGAACTAACACTCCCCTGTTGTGAAAAGCAAATAAAAAAGCATGTGATAAGAGACGGCCTTCAAGGACTTATCATATGAGCCTACCAAGGTTTAGCTTTCAATTAAGAATACCAAGAGACAAAAAAAAATTTGATGATAAAAGTAAATTGGAAAGTTATTTAAAATGACATGCCCTATCTGAATCATGAAAGTTATTTTTGACTAGACTGTCCCTTTAAGTACACATTTGAAATAGCTATAGCTTTTGTTAGAAGCATGTTTGCTAATAATACATTATTTCTATAGAAGGCTTCTCTCATCTCTCTGGCACTTCCAGATTCCGCCCCTTTTTCTTATAGAATGCAGTGAGTTCAGCCCCTGTGAAGTCTAGACTATACTATCTCTCCAAACTAGAGAATCTTTGCTTATCAGGCACATAAAAAATAATGAAGCTCTCTGGGAAACTGAAGTTGTTAGTTTTTCAGTTTTATTTTAAATAGAATAAATACAAAGTGCAATGTAATTTGTAAAAGATACACATACATATATAAAGTATGAGCCTAATTTTTTAAAGTTACGAAGAAAATGTGAAGGCATAATTAGAATTTGTAAAATCACAATCCTAAATACACCGCTGTATATAAAATAAAATACAAAATAGAAAGTGCAAAGTTTAAATGCAATTACACTTGATCTGAAGTGTAAAGTAATATCAAATAAAAAAGAATAAAGTGTAAATGCAGTTGAACATTCATGTCATGCAGTGCTATGAAGAGAACAGAGTTAGGATGTAACATTGGATGGAATGGGAAAGCGGTATTTGAGTGTGGGGCAGCAGTTATAGACAGGATGTATTATGCAATGTCTGTAGCTGCTGCTTACAGGTGGGGAATAAAAGGGGGAGGGGGTCAGGAAAGTATAACGAGAGGTGCAGGCGGGAAGAAGGCAGAAAAACGATTCTTTTGTTCTTTTTAACCCTAGGTTGAATGATGGTTGCCGCTTTGAAGAGGTCACATAGAGGTTGAGCGACAAAACAGCACAGGGGCAGATGCGATGGCTAGTGGACCACACTGATGTAATACCACCCGTGTTTACCCTTATGAGGTAAATATATCATGTGGCATGAAACTGGCAGGTGGTCTTTAGATCAAAGCTGTGAATTTTAGTAATATGTTTTTTCATGTTTTTTTTTTTAAATGTCAATCGGAGTTAAGTGGCATGTGGGTGAGGTAATGCGGGGGGGGGGGAATCTGTGGGATACGGGGACCTAGAGTGGTGGTTTACCTGTCAAACTCACATGGTCCTCTTAGCCTGTAGGTTTTCTATCCTGTCATTTGCCATTGAATATATAACATTTGGTGGATGTGAGGGCAGATGTTATGGAAACACACTAACTAAAAATTCACCTCTTGTGTCTTAACATTTCCCCTTTTTCTAATTTAAATTTTTTTGTCACTATACATTTCTAGTAAATCTGATAAAAAGAGACATACATTGTACATTTTATTTCCCTTATTTTTATGCTTAAGCAGCAAATCTGTGTCAATTTGGCTGCTATGTTAGGAAAACGATCACCCTCTGGGAGAGACTTTAGATGTAGCCTGATTTACCAGTCTATAATTAACTTTCAAGCTTAATGTGTTAGCTGTGAAGACACCTTGGTGGGGTGACAATTTATCAAATATGCTGATTTTTTTTCACACTGGATATATTATACAAACAAGAATTCAAGAGGGGAAAAATACCCTCCCATATAGATTATTCCTTAGTTCTGATCTTAGATCTGCCAAGAATCTGAACTTAACCTCCTAAAATAAAGGATAAGATTTCTTACGTGTATCTTGTCACTATAAAACCTTCTAGAAGACTTAAACTATTAAAGATATAGGGGCCGATTTATTAAAGTGCGGACGGACATGATACAATGTAGCGTATCATGTCCGCCGCACATCGATAAATGCCGACAGCATACACTGTCGCCATTTATCATTGCGCAAGCAGTTCTTGTGAACTTCTTGTGCAATGCCGCCCCCTGCAGATTCGCTGCCAATTGGCTGCTAGCAGGGGGTGTCAATCAGCCCAATCGTATAGGATCGGGCGGAGCAATGTCCGCAACCTCAGAGCAGGCGGATAAGTTATGGAGCTTGATAATTCAGCCCCAAAGAATGAAAATCAATATTAACAGATGCAGAAGCAATTTTTTTACACAGAGGGCTAGATTACGAGTGGATCGCTATTTATCACCTCCCGCTACTGCTTTAACTGCAATAGAAGTAAGCTTTTTGCGCGAATACAATAGCACACGTAAATTAGAATATTGCAAGCACGTTAACGTATTCCCCCATAGTATTCAATAAAGCAGAGAAAGTGGGAAAAAACTTACACCCTACTTGCATGCAAACCCGATCACATTTTCTCAAGTGCCCTAAAGCGACATGAAAATATGAATATTTTACATTCCATTGTTCTTCAATATGTTCTATTTATTCATAAATATATATTTCTATATCTATATATATATGATGGGGTTTTTTGAAAAATATATTATATATATATATATATACATACAATTATATATAGGTATGGATATGTACAGATATATATATAGTATTATCTATTTAAAAATACATAGGACATATTCTGCTATGTGCAGAACATTGGGATGTGAAATATTTACAGTAAATACACAGTATAATACTTTATTAAAAATGAATATTGCATAAGTATGTTTTTACATGTTTTTATCTATTTGACTGCAAAGGGCTCTAAAGCACTTGTATATTTGTCTATATGTGTACAGGGAGTGCAGAATTATTAGGCAAGTTGTATTTTTGAGGATTAATTTTGTTATTGAACAACAACCATGTTCTCAATGAACCCAAAAAACTCATTAATATCAAAGCTGAATAGTTTTGGAAGTAGTTTTTAGTTTGTTTTTAGTTATAGCTATTTTAGGGGGATATCTGTGTGTGCAGGTGACTATTACTGTGCATAATTATTAGGCAACTTAACAAAAAACAAATATATACCCAATTTAATTATTTATTTTTACCAGTGAAACCAATATAACATCTCAACATTCACAAATATACATTTCTGACATTCAAAAACAAAACAAAAACAAATCAGTGACCAATATAGCCACCTTTCTTTGCAAGGACACTCAAAAGCCTGCCATCCATGGATTCTGTCAGTGTTTTGATCTGTTCACCATCAACATTGCGTGCAGCAGCAACCACAGCCTCCCAGACACTGTTCAGAGAGGTGTACTGTTTTCCCTCCTTGTAAATCTCACATTTGATGATGGACCACAGGTTCTCAATGGGGTTCAGATCAGGTGAACAAGGAGGCCATGTCATTAGATTTTCTTCTTTTATACCCTTTCTTGCCAGCCACGCTGTGGAGTACTTGGACGCGTGTGATGGAGCATTGTCCTGCATGAAAATCATGTTTTTCTTGAAGGATGCAGACTTCTTCCTGTACCACTGCTTGAAGAAGGTGTCTTCCAGAAACTGGCAGTAGGACTGGGAGTTGAGCTTGACTCCATCCTCAACCCGAAAAGGCCCCACAAGCTCATCTTTGATGATACCAGCCCAAACCAGTACTCCACCTCCACCTTGCTGGCGTCTAAGTCGGACAGGAGCTCTCTGCCCTTTACCAATCCAGCCACGGGCCCATCCATCTGGCCCATCAAGACTCACTCTCATTTCATCAGTCCATAAAACCTTAGAAAAATCAGTCTTGAGATATTTCTTGGCCCAGTCTTGACATTTCAGCTTGTGTGTCTTGTTCAGTCGTGGTCGTCTTTCAGCCTTTCTTACCTTGGCCATGTCTCTGAGTATTGCACACCTTGTGCTTTTGGGCACTCCAGTAATGTTGCAGCTCTGAAATATGGCCAAACTGGTGGCAAGTGGCATCTTGGCAGCTGCACGCTTGACTTTTCTCAGTTCATGGGCAGTTATTTTGCGCCTTTGTTTTTCCACACGCTTCTTGCGACCCTGTTGACTATTTTGAATAAAACGCTTGATTGTTCGATGATCACGCTTCAGAAGCTTTGCAATTTTAAGAGTGCTGCATCCCTCTGCAAGATATCTCACTATTTTTGACTTTTCTGAGCCTGTCAAGTCCTTCTTTTGACCCATTTTGCCAAAGGAAAGGAAGTTGCCTAATAATTATGCACACCTGATATAGGGTGTTGATGTCATTAGACCACACCCCTTCTCATTACAGAGATGCACATCACCTAATATGCTTAATTGGTAGTAGGCTTTCGAGCCTATACAGCTTGGAGTAAGACAACATGCATAAAGAGGATGATGTGGTCAAAATACTCATTTGCCTAATAATTCTGCACACAGTGTATACTCTTAAAAAGTAATAAACTCTTAAAAGTAATTTTCTTAATAAAGAACTCTTAATAGAGTGATAATTTTAGAGTACAAATATAATATTTAGTCTTAAAGGTTATTTAATATGAGGAATTTTAGATCCTTAATCTGACTTGTAAAGTGCGTATATATATATATATATATATATATGTATATTTATGCAATATTTTCTGATTTTTATCCCAGAGTGACAATATAGCATACGTCCATAAAGTATATCTGTTTATTTACACAGCTTTTATGGCTCATTTGAGGAATTAACAACTAAACTCTAACTAATCCAGATATATACACGTTATGTCTTCTTGACCATGCAAGGCATAAATTATATGAAATCTGGCTTATTATTTAGCTAAAAAGGGGCTTATAATGTACAAATTATAGCTATGGGATTAAATATTTCTATATTATATTAATAGATAGAACTGACTAAGTTCTAGTTTAAAATATTGCATAAATACACATATAGATGAGGAACTGATAAAATAACCCAATTTAATAAGACTCTTAAAATTACTGTTGGTTTCAAAATACACAATTATTTATTAGGTCAGCTATAAAACATAAAATGACACAATATTCAATGCATAGGCCTAAAGACAATAACAATTAACATTTACTTACAAATATACATTTACGCAAACATACATGGGTACCTTGAGATTATCTTGTGGACAAATTCTTTCAGCTAGCTCTCTTTGTGTCCTCTCTCCTTCCCTTCATACTCCTGACTCTCTTGACTAACTGACTACATCTACTACTATATATTCAATCCTTGCCCCACCTGTTAGTATTACTCTTGATACCATTGGTTCATTTGTTCCTGCCTCACCATATTTGGAAGACTGAATGCTATTGGTCCTAGCTGTTTACATGTAAATAGGGGCTATTGGAGTGGGTGATACCTATAAATCATATGGCTTGGACAGCTGTTGTGATTGTAAGGTCAGATGTTCCTTTCTCCATGATAACCTGTTATTTACCATCCACACCCCAACAGGTACATGAAAGACTCCTATTTACATGTAAACAGTTGGTGACTCTTTATGAATGGGAATAAGCCTGAGAAAATAACTCCTTTGTTTACCATCTTGATTCTCTTTGAGATAGACAGGGCATGGTAAACAAAAAGGCATGTATAGCTTTTGTTCTTGAGACAGGGCAGTAACCAAAAGACTTCATAACTTTTGTAACTGAAATAGGGCATAGAAAGATATACAGATATATTTCTCATGGCTAAATAATATGACTAGAATATAATACAAATACATAAATATGCTCATGCATACAATATATACATTGAAATGGAACTATAACATAAGCACATTGCCAAACTGTAACAGTCCCCCGCTTTGTGGCCTTGAAAGCTTTAGCCAATGGCCACACATTATGTATCTTGCTTATGTATTTCTCCCATGATCAGACCCTTACTAGACAACCTATGCATTATTACAAAGTATTATGTACAGTATCATGCTATAACTCATGGTAATGTGTTCCGTGAGATGAAGTTTAATTTAGCAAAGATTAACACGACTAGCCAATAGCATTAATTATGCTATTTTACACTGGTGCTGGCATCTGGAAGCTTGGTATCCTTATGTAAGACAAGATCTGTACATCCATCAGTCCATTTTGTACGTCTTAAACACCTTCTTGTACAAACGTTTGTTATGAGGGCAAAGGCGCGTATACACTTTCGTATTGGAACAGGTTTTCTTTCCTTTTGCCACAGGGGCCTGCTCGGTAAGTGGTGATATTTTAGTAAACTGTTATCACCTTGCAGCGCCACAAGTCCATTTTTTTAGTATATGCACATGCAAGTAAAGGGTTTCGAATTCAGTGGAAATGTTGTGAACACAGGAACCTGTGGTGGCCTCTTCTCATGCTGTAGTCACCGTGAAATGATGTGGGTCCCTGGCTCTGTAACATGAATGTACCCCTTTTGATGATCCACTTGCATAGCTGCACTATACTTCCTTCAGGGATGATGGTAGTGTCTTTGTGATAGGTTGTGACAGGATCTTGAATCTTCCATCTTCCTTCTGTCTCTGGGATGTTATTTTCTATCTTGAAGTAATGTCATCAGCAGAGAAGTCCCAGATCTACACAGCACATCTTCAGTAGTTAAAAAAAAACTTGCTTGGCATAATCAAAGCTATTGACAGTGGTGTTGGTATCCCAAATCTTGGAGAGGCAAATACTGCCATTATTCTCCTGAGAATTACATTCTCTTTTGACATTCATCTCACACCTGATAGGTTTGAACACAAAACCATATAGGTTATAACTGAAAAATCAACATATTTATGTTACTCCGATTAAAATATTAACCAACATATAAACACAACAAAAAAAACTAAAATAATTCCCTATACCTTCTACACTAAGTATTAAAACAAAAGCCTTACTCACTCTATGTAAATATGCCTATAATACACTTTAAACCAGATGTCTACCTGACTTCCCTAAAATGGTCTAACACCTATTATGTATGTTATTCTGTATCATAGTATTCATGATGTTTTTAAGATCATAAATGTACTGGGTAAGACACATTTCTATTAGAACCTCAATATCTTTATAGAGATGGTATTAAAAACTGGAATCCCACTTTGCTTTAATAAATATATATAACTAATCATTAGGATTTGTGGATAATTAATCTTTTCCTCAGGCTTTAATAATAAAGAGGAAAAATAAATTTAGTTAATGTTTGGATTTTAATGAGAAAGGGATACCATCCTATATGGAGATATTGAGCTTCTGTTAATTATTTAGATTGAATGGAAGTTCTGTATGATAAAGTAGGTCTGAATTAAAATTTATCATAACATATTTAAAAACTAAATTAAGATACACATATTTACAACTTTCAGTGATAACATGCTGCAATGCTGCTTTTTGCTTTGGTTACTACAGTAAGTCTATCCAAAGAATGCCCATTAATTGTGATACAAATTTACAGGCATAGTATATCAGTCCAATAACTATAATGAAATATCATTGTAGATGTTGTTTCTGCGTTTCTGCTCAGCTGTTGGGATTCTGAGGAAGCATTTACAGATATCCATCACTGGTTTTCGATTTTTCTAGAAAAAAAATAAACAAAACAAATGTAATTACTTTTCTAATTGAACAACTATTATTTACATTTTGGAAACATCTCTCGGACATCCCTCTCTTAAATTTTATAATACTGCTCTAAAGCAATCCAAAATATTTTGAGCACATAATTTTGTTAAAATCATTTAAGATTATTTTTCCTAGGGGTAATACAACTGGCTGTGACAAAAACAAACAATTGCACTAGGGATGGTCTGTTTTAAACAAACAATGGAGTGAGATATTTCCAAATTAAAGATAGACAGGAAGAACATTTTGTAAACATGCTGGGAGACAAAGGGTGAATGTGCCTCAGGACCACCAATAGTTAATTCTATTCTAAGGTAGGCACACCCTATTTTAACTGTTTAACAATTTAACAAACAAGTGCCCAGACAGGAGGACACTTCCCTGAAAGACATCTCTCTCCCCCCCTCTTGGGCCCAATGTTTGTTTAGAACTAATTAAAAGCTGTAGTAGTTCCAAGAACAATGGTAATACAATTATACTCACCATTGCTGTAAAAATACCACCCATCTCTGTAAGAAAGATTCCTCCATGCTTCTCTTCGTTACATGTGTTGGGTTGGAGCTGAAAAATACTCTTTGTAGAAAATAGATTTAGATCATGTAACCATTTTGCATATGATTTTTGGGAACCATGGGATGTATCAAAACTCCAAGTGTACCTCTGTTTTTCCAAGAAATGAGGAAAAACAGGTTTACATGGTAGATCATAACAATACTGTTTTTCTTTAAAACCATTAATTGTATCCATGATTTCCACCCATCTGTTGCTCTGTAAATCATTTGTTAATATGTCAAGTTCCAAAACCTTAACTACAATATCTGTTTTAGTTCTTAATGCATTCCCCAAACATATCTTGAAGAGATCCATGTTCTCATTTTTAAGAAAATCACTGCAGATATCATTGTGTAACTGTGGCATTTTTACAGTATAATTTGGTAATTTAGATACACATGTATCACACTCTTTTTGAGCTGTGCAATTTTGGCCTGAATTTGCTATAAAACTTGAATTGGGCATTGTAGTAATTAAAATTGGTGTGGAGTGGTTGTTAGATACAGTATTTGAAATATTGCCTCTGGTAGCAGGGCATAACACAGGTGTTGCTAGAAAAACAGGGATTTCACCTATGTTTACTGAATTCACTGTATCTTTTAAACTCAAATTGATTGTTTTATCAGTTTTGTCAAATAAAATTACATTCCTTGTCTCCCCCACTTTGTCACAGTTATTCAATGAATATGTTTGGGTGGATGCATCTTTTTTCAAAGTTTGTAGCAAATGAGTATTTTGTACACTTTGTGATTGTGTAAGTTTATTTTGGATAACTTTATTTACACTAATTATATTATCCATTTCATTTTCTGTTTTAATCAATTTTTCCTTACACATTTTAAGTTCTGTTTGTGCAGTAGCACAGTTCTCATCACTTTTTTCTTTTAAGCATTTTATTTCATCATTAAGTGATGTTAAGAAACTGACTTTACATTCCAATTTGTCAATTTCTTTTTCTTTCTGGTCAATTTCTTTTTGTTTGAGAATTAAATTTTCATTAGAATTGTGAAGGGCGTCATTTAAAACTTCTATTTTGGCATTCATTGCCAAGCATGCAGCAAACATACTTGCTACTGCTCTGCCCTTTAATTTTTTACTTTTTTTAGAGAAAGTCATCTCTTTTTCAAATAAATCCTGGACATATTTCCAAGGATTCTCTTTTTCATGAACATCACAAGCAAAATCTTTACTTTTGTGACTTGTGATGTAAGTAGCTACAAAACTTTCTAATGCAGATATTGTAGCCATCTTGGAAAAAACTCAAACAAAATGATAATTAAAAAAAAATAATCAAATAACAAAAAAAAAAATTCCCTTAATTATGTACTACTTGTAATACCATTAATTGCCAAAACAAAACAAAAAATAAAAATAAAAATCAAAGGCAAGACAAGTTAGTAGAGGGAAACCTTTTCAATATTAATAAAACAAAGCTTCCCTTTGCTTAGCCGGCAACAATATTTATTTATTAATTCAAAAAGAAACGTTTCAAATTTAATCCTCTTGAGGGATTTTACTGGTTCAAAATGAAGCCAGAAATAAGCTTATTTTATGGCATTGAATAAATGTGGTTTTATGACTGTTGAACGGCTGGAGCAGCCTGAATTCGTCCTAATAATCTTCTATGGTTACAACCATAGCTAGAAATTGTTGTAAATGAATACCAACAGTTAAACTATATTTGTTTCAAATGATGAGGATTCTTTGAATAGAAGTAAACGTTCCAACAAGGTATTCCTACTAGCTCAATAAACAGAATATACTATAATTCAGTTATTGCTGGTGGCTGCCTCAGCCTGACACTGCTAATAGCCTCACCATACGTGTAAAACGTATATGCCGGATAAAATATCTTGATGGAGACGCAAATTTCTATTACCTGAAGTGGCCGCCAACTCTTAAAAAGTAATAAACTCTTAAAAGTAATTTTCTTAATAAAGAACTCTTAATAGAGTGATAATTTTAGAGTACAAATATAATATTTAGTCTTAAAGGTTATTTAATATGAGGAATTTTAGATCCTTAATCTGACTTGTAAAGTGCGTATATATATATATATATATATGTATATTTATGCAATATTTTCTGATTTTTATCCCAGAGTGACAATATAGCATACGTCCATAAAGTATATCTGTTTATTTACACAGCTTTTATGGCTCATTTGAGGAATTAACAACTAAACTCTAACTAATCCAGATATATACACGTTATGTCTTCTTGACCATGCAAGGCATAAATTATATGAAATCTGGCTTATTATTTAGCTAAAAAGGGGCTTATAATGTACAAATTATAGCTATGGGATTAAATATTTCTATATTATATTAATAGATAGAACTGACTAAGTTCTAGTTTAAAATATTGCATAAATACACATATAGATGAGGAACTGATAAAATAACCCAATTTAATAAGACTCTTAAAATTACTGTTGGTTTCAAAATACACAATTATTTATTAGGTCAGCTATAAAACATAAAATGACACAATATTCAATGCATAGGCCTAAAGACAATAACAATTAACATTTACTTACAAATATACATTTACGCAAACATACATGGGTACCTTGAGATTATCTTGTGGACAAATTCTTTCAGCTAGCTCTCTTTGTGTCCTCTCTCCTTCCCTTCATACTCCTGACTCTCTTGACTAACTGACTACATCTACTACTATATATTCAATCCTTGCCCCACCTGTTAGTATTACTCTTGATACCATTGGTTCATTTGTTCCCGCCTCACCATATTTGGAAGACTGAATGCTATTGGCCCTAGCTGTTTACATGTAAATAGGGGCTATTGGAGTGGGTGATACCTATAAATCATATGGCTTGGACAGCTGTTGTGATTGTAAGGTCAGATGTTCCTTTCTCCATGATAACCTGTTATTTACCATCCACACCCCAACAGGTACATGAAAGACTCCTATTTACATGTAAACAGTTGGTGACTCTTTATGAATGGGAATAAGCCTGAGAAAATAACTCCTTTGTTTACCATCTTGATTCTCTTTGAGATAGACAGGGCATGGTAAACAAAAAGGCATGTATAGCTTTTGTTCTTGAGACAGGGCAGTAACCAAAAGACTTCATAACTTTTGTAACTGAAATAGGGCATAGAAAGATATACAGATATATTTCTCATGGCTAAATAATATGACTAGAATATAATACAAATACATAAATATGCTCATGCATACAATATATACATTGAAATGGAACTATAACATAAGCACATTGCCAAACTGTAACAATACATATGTATTTATGGTTTTGTATGTGTATATATCTGTCTGTAAATACAAATAAATACATATGTACACACAATTAAACATATATATATATATATATATATATATATATATATATATATATATATATATATATTTATATTTAGATATGTATATTTATGTATCTCTATGTTAATGCCATTTGCCTGCCTATTATTTCTCTAACACCTGGAACCTCATATCTTTGAGCCCTTATAGCATTTTTGTGCAATATTTTTTAAAATATTTTTTATCAGATAGTGTTATTATGAATGTAACAGTTGACCAGAGCTCTGAGGTCAGAGTAATCATTCTAGCATAAATGGTGATTGTGCACAAGCAATCGCGTTTACTTTGAACCTGTAATACGAGCGGTTCTTGTGATGCAAGCAAAAAGCCATGATAAACCCGATATCGTATGCGCAAAACAGTTAGAGCGCCACTCGTAACCTAGCCCAGAGTTTGGTAAAATACAAAGCACTCTCTCTTTATATCCTGCGTTGAAGCAGTAGAGCAATAACTTTAAAGTGCCAGTCAACATTGTAATTAATGTTACATAATTCTGCACTACTGTTGGCTGCATTACCCAGCGCAGGAGTGCGCTACATGTAGTTCTATAGGAAAGCCGATTGCCCTGTGGTGAGACATCGCGCCTGTGACGTGCTGTTGAAGAAACTAGAAGAGCAATAGAGGCTGGCGAGGAAGGTAAGGTAAGTACAGGTTAGGGGGGGTTAAATCTTTAGAAATAATTTTTTCTTTTGCAGGTGTTTTTAGGTTAAAGTTAGTGCAGAATTATGTAACATTAATTTGGACGTTGACTGGCACTTTAACTTAGAGCTGCCAACTTTCAAGCATTATGAGAGACTATCCTCAATTGGGAGTCTGTCCCGTGGGCCTTCCTTTTTCTGGCCCTTTTATGTATTTTTTCTCAACAAAAAAAAAAGGGAACTTCTCCAACAATCCCTAAATCAATTTGTTTTTCCATCTAAACCACTCAGAGAGTGTCTGTTCACAGATTATACAAATCAAAGGACATAGAAGTTAAAATAAAATAAATGGTTAGTGTGCGCATTACAAGTTGAAAGTAAAACTTTTGTGCACAAGTGAAACATGATGCGCCAACCAAACATTTATCACTTGCGCACTAACCCTACAGGAGTTATTAATTTCTCTTGTAAGGTGTATCCAGTCCACGGATCATCCATTACTTGTGGGATATTCTCATTCCCAACAGGAAGTTGCAAGAGGACACCCACGGCAGAGCTGTAATATAGCTCCTCCCCTAACTGTCATAGCCAGTCATTCTCTTGCAACTCTCAACAAGCTAGGATGTTGTAGGAGAGAGGGGTTAAATATAGTTAGTTTATTTTCTTCAATCAAAAGTTTGTTATTTTTAAATAGTATCGGAGTTGTGCTATTTTATCTCAGGCAGTAAATAGAAGAAGAATCTGCCTGAGGTTTCTATGATCTTAGCAGGTTGTAACTAAGATCCATTGCTATTCTCACATATGTCTGAGGGGATTACACAGATGAGGTAACTTCAGCGAGAGAATGGCGTGCAGTTTATTCTGCTATCAGGTATGTGCAGTTATAATTTTTTCTAGAGATGGAAAACACTAGAAAATGCTGCTGATACCGGATTAATGTAAGTTAAGCCTGAATACAGTGATTTAATAACGACTGGTATCATGCTTACTCCCAGGAGTAATACCCTTATGATATTGCAATATAAACGTTTGCTGGTATGTTTAATCATTTTTATATATGCATTGGTGATAAAACTTTATTGGGGCCTAGTTTTTTCCACATGGCTGGCTTAAATTTTGACTAGAAAAAGTTTTACTGAGGCTTTCCACTGTTATAGTATAAAAGTTACAGTTGGTGCAGTTAAAATTACAAACTGTGACATCCAGCTTCCCTCAGGAGTCCCCTGTATGCTATAGGACATCTCTAAAGGGCTCAAAGGCTTTCCAAAGTCGTTTATTGGGGAAGGTAGGACCACAGCTTGCTGTGGCAGTTGGTTGTGACTGTTAAAAAAAAAAAAAAAAAAAAAGTCTATTTCGTTTTTTTGATCCGTTTTTTGAACTAAGGGGTTAATCATCAATTTGCAAGTGGATGCAATGCTCTGCTAGCCTATTACATACATTGTAAACATTTTGCTTGATTTACTGCATTTTTTTCACTGTTTTTCAAATTCTGACAAAATTTGTTTCTCTTAAAGGCACAGTACCGTTTTTTATATTTGCTTGTTAACTTGATTTAAAGTGTTTTCCAAGCTTGCTAGTCTCATTGCTAGTCTGTATAAACATGTCTGACATAGAAGAAACTCCTTGTTCATTATGTTTAAAAGCCATGGTGGAACCCCCTCTTAGAATGTGTACCAAATGTACTGATTTCATTTTATGCAATAAAGATCATATTCTGTTTTAAAAAAAAATTATCACCAGAGGAATCTGACGAGGGGAAAGTTATGCCGACTAACTCTCCCCACGTGTCAGACCCTTTGACTCCCGCCCAAGGGACTCACGCTCAAATGGCGCCAAGTACATCTAGGGCGCCCATAGCGTTTACTTTACAAGACATGGCGGCAGTCATGGATAATACACTGTCAGCGGTATTAGCCAGACTACCTGAACTTAGAGGTTAGCAAGATAGCTCTGGGGTGAGACAAAATGCAGAGCATACTGACGCTTTAAGAACCATGTCTGATACTGCCTCACAATATGCAGAAGCTGAGGAAGGAGAGCTTCAGTCAGTGGGTGATGTTAATGACTCAGGAAAGATACCTGATTCTAATATTTCTACATTTAAATTTAAGCTTGAACACCTCCGCGTGTTACTTAGGGAGGACCAGGTGTGCCGTTCTCTTCCCCTCCTATTTTTAGAAAAATGTTTTCCAATAGACGCCACCACACGGGACTTATGGCAGACAGTCCCTAAGGTGGAGGGAGCAGTTTCTACTCTAGCAAAGCATACTACTATCCCTGTCGAGGACAGTTGTGCTTTTTTAGAGCCAATGGATAAAAAATTAGAAGGTTACCTTAAGAAAATATTTATTCAACAAGGTTTTATCCTACAGCCCATTGCATGCATTGCCCCTGTCACTGCTGCTGCGGCGTACTGGTTTGAGTCTCTGGAAGAGGCTTTACAGGTAGAGACTCCATTGGATGACATACTTGGCAAACTTAGAGCACTTAAGCTAGCCAATTATTTTATTTCTGATGCCATTGTTCATTTGAATAAACTAACGGCTAAGAATTCTGGTTTTGCTATACAGGCGCGCAGAGCGCTATGGCTTAAATCATGGTCAGCTGACGTGACTTTAAAATCTAAGCTACTTAACATTCCCTTCAAGGGGCAGACCCTATTCGGGCCTGGTTTGAAGGAGATTATTGCTGATATCACGGGAGGAAAAGGTTGTGCCCTTCCTCAGGACAGGTCCAAATCTAGGGCCAAACAGTCTAATTTTCGTGCCTTTCGAAACTTCAAGGCAGGTGCGGCATCAACTTCCTTTAATAATAAACAAGAGTGAACTTTTGCTCAATCCAAGACGGTCTGGAAACCAAACCAGACCTGGAAAAAAGGTAAGCAGGTCAAAAAGCCTGCTGCTGCCTCTAAGACAGCATTAAGGAACGACCCCCTATCCGGTAACGGATCTAGTAGGGGGCAGACTTTCACTCTTCGCCCAGGCGTGGGCAAGAGATGTTCAGGATCCCTGGGCGTTGGAAATTATATCCCAGGGATATCTTCTGGACTTCAAAGCTTCCCCCCCAAAAGGGAGATTTCACCTTTCACAATTATCTGCAAACCAGATAAAGAGTGAGGCATTCTTACACTGTGTACGAGACCTCCTAGTTATGGGAGTGATCCATCCAGTTCCAAAGGAGGAACAGGAACAGGGTTTTTACTCAAATCTGTTTGTGGTTCCCAAAAAAGAGGGAACCTTCAGACCGATTTTGGATCTAAAGATCTTAAACAAATTTCTCAAAGTTCCGTCGTTCAAGATTGAAACTATTCGTACCATCCTACCACTGATCCAGGAGGGTCAATATATGACTACAGTGGATCTAAAGGATGCTTATCTTCACATTCCGATACACAAAGATCATCATCGGTTTCTCAGGTTTGCCTTTCAAGACAGGCATTACCAGTTGTAGCTCTTCCCTTTGGATTAGCTACAGCCCCAAGAATCTTTACAAAGGTTCTAGGGTCGCTTTTGGCGGTCCTAAGGCCGCGGGGCATAGCAGTAGCCCCTTATTTAGACGACATCCTGATACAGGCGTCAAACTTCCAAATTGCCAAGTCTCATACGGACGTAGTACTGGCATTTCTGAGGTCGCATGGGTGGAAAGTGAACGAGGAAAAGTGTTCTCTATCCCCACTCATAAGAGTTTCCTTTCTAGGGACTCTGATAGATTCTGTAGAAATGAAAATTTACCTTGACGGAGTCCAGGTTATCAAAGCTTCTAAATTCCTGTCGGGTTCTTCATTCCATTCCGCGCCCTTTGGTGGCTCAGTGTATGGAAGTAATCGGCTTAATGGTAGCGGCAATGGACATAGTGCCGTTTGCACGCTTACATCTCAGACCGCTGCAACTATGCAGGCTCAGTCAGTGGAGCGGGGATTACACAGATTTGGCCCCTCAACTGAATCTGGACCAAGAGACCAGGGATCCTCTTCCCTGGTGGCTATCTCGGGTCCATCTGTCCAAAGGTATGACCTTCGCAGGCCAGATTGGACTATTGTAACAACAAATGCCAGCCTTCTAGGTTGGGGTGCAGTCTGGAACTCCCTGAAGGCTCAGGGATCGTGGACTCAGGAGGAGTCTCTTCTTCCAATAAATATTCTGGAACTAAGAGCGATATTCAAGGCTCTTCAGGTTTGGCCTCAGTTAGCAACTCTGAGGTACATCAGATTTCAGTCGGTCAACATCACGACTGTAGCTTACATCAACCATCGAGGGGGAACAAGAAGTTCCCTAGAGATGTTAGAAGTTTCAAAAATAATTCACTGGGCAGAGATTCACTCTTGCCACCTATCAGCTATCCATATACCAGGTGTAGAGCACTGGAAGGCAGATTTTCTAAGTCGTCAGACTTTTCATCCAGGAGAGTGGGAACTCCATCCGGAGGTATTTGCACAACTGATTCTCCGTTGGGGCAAACGAGAACTGGATCTCATGGCGTCTCGCCAGAACGCCAAGCTTCCGTGTTACGGATCCAGGTCCAGGGATCCCAAGGCGACACTGATAGATACTCTAGCAGCGCCCTGGTCTTTCAACCTGGCTTATGTGTTTCCACCGTTTCCTCTGCTCCCTCGACTGATTGCCAAGATCAAGCAGGAGAGAGCATCGGTGATTCTGATAGCACCTGCGTGGCCACGCAGGACCTGGTATGCAGATCTAGTGGACATGTCATCCTTTCCACCATGGTCTCTGCCTCTGAGACAGGACCTTCTACTTCAGAGTCCTTTCAACCATCCAAATCTAATTTCTCTGAGGCTGACTGCCTGGAGATTGAATGCTTGATTTTATCAAAGCGTGGCTTCTCCGAGTCAGTTATTGATACCTTAATACAGGCACGAAAGCCTGTCACCAGGAAAATTTACCATAAGGTATGGCGTAGATATCTTTATTGGTGTGAATCCAAGGGTTACTCATGGAGTAAGGTCAGGATTCCTAGGATTTTATCTTTTCTCCAAGAAGGTTTGGAAAAAGGATTGTCAGCTAGTTTCTTAAAGGGACAGATTTTTGCTCTGTCTATTCTTTTGCACTAGCGTCTGGCAGATGTTCCAGACGTTCAGGCATTTTGTCAGGCTTTAGTTTGAATCAAGCCTGTGTTTAAACCTGTTGCTCCACCATGGAGCTTAAACTTGGTTCTTAAGGTTCTTCAAGGAGTTCCGTTTGAACCTCTTCATTCCATAGATATCAAACTTTTATCTTGGAAAGTTCTTTTTTTTTTTTTTTTGGTAGCTATTTCCTCGGCTAGTAGAGTCTCTGAGCTATCTGCCTTACAATGTGATTTTCCTTATCTGATTTTTCATACGGATAAGGTAGTCCTGTGTACCAAACCTGGGTTCTTACCTAAGGTGGTATCTAACAAGAATATCAATCAAGAGATTGTGGTTCCATCCTTGTGTTACACAATCTGGATGTGGTCTGTGCTTTAAAGTTTTACTTACAAGCTACTAAAGATTTTCATCAAACATCTGCTTTGTTTGTTGTCTACTCTGGACAGAGGAGAGGTCAAAAGGCTTTGGCAACCTCTTTTTCTTTTTGGCTAAGAAGCTTAATCCGCTTAGCCTATGAGACTGCTGGACAGCAGCCTCCTGAAAGGATTACAGCTCATTCCACTAGAGCTGTGGCTTCCACTTGGGCCTTTAAAAATGAGGCTTCTGTTGAACAGATTTGCAAGGCGGCGACTTGGTCTTCGCTTCATACTTTTTCAAAATTTTACAAATTTGATACTTTTGCTTCTTCGGAGGCTATATTTGGGAGAAAGGTTTTACAGGCAGTGGTTCCTTCCATTTAAGTTCCTGCCTTGTCCCTCCCTTCATCCGTGTACTTTAGCTTTGGTATTGGTATCCCACAAGTAATGGATGATCCGTGGACTGGATACACCTTACAAGAGAAAACACAATTTATGCTTACCTGATAAATTTATTTCTCTTGTGGTGTATCCAGTCCACGGCCCGCCCTGTCATTTTAAGGCAGGTAATTTTTAAATTTAAACTACAGTAACCACTACACCCTATGGTTCCTCCTTTCTCGGCTTGTTTTCGGTCGAATGACTGGCTATGACAGTTAGGGGAGGAGCTATATTACAGCTCTGCTGTGGGTGTCCTCTTGCAACTTCCTGTTGGGAATGAGAATATCCAACAAGTAATGGATGATCCGTGGACTGGATACACCACAAGAGAAATAAATTTATCAGGTAAGCATAAATTGTGTTATTTCACATTCCAATGTTCTTCAAATACAAGACAATGTTATTTATTTATTTATTTTTTCAAAACTGTTTTTTATTGTTTGGAGAATCTTGGAATGTTACAACAGAAATATACATTCAATGTTATTGTGCAGAATTCAGCGTTTTACATGAATTGACAGTGTGTATTGCATACAGGCATTATTTATTTATATTCCAGAACACATATTAAGCCACCAAAACAGAAGCAAATAGTACCCTGTACCTCCATCTGTCTGTCTCTGCACCGAAAAGTTATGGTCACATCAATATCCAAGATCTCCATTCATTTTAACTTTTATTAATTAACCAACCTGCACTAAACTAACCAAACTGGTCTTAACTCCATCTCCTTGAGATCTAAACTGTAGGTGCCTGAAACTGCTGTCGTTAAACAATACACCAGTTCCCTTTTAGTTGTTCTTCTAAGATATATGTGGTTGATGCAAATGGTGCAACTACCTCTCTTTGCAGGCCAACCGTCAGTGTGACTATGTATTTTTCCCATTTCTTAAAAAATTGTCTGATCCGGGTTGACATGTCACCCTTAACATCCGCCTGTTCAACAAACAGCTGCTTAGTCAGTGATGTTTTGAAAAGTTGCATTGTTGGGGCTCTATCACTCAACCATTGCTTCAAAATTAATTTCCTGGTCAATAACAGTATGTTGTTCACTAGTCTGGTGTGGCTTGGACCTCCCTCGCTCCCCATCAGTAACAAAACCCCTTCCCAGTCAAACTGGACCTCTATACCTAATGCTTTTTGCAGCCAGTACTCAATTTGTTTCCAAAACCTTACCAACTTAGGGCAACACCAAAACAGGGGCTCATAAGTCGGGTCTGGGTGTGAACATTTCTTACATATGTTTGTCTCTGGGTTTGTCCATTTAGCCCATTGTCGTGGAGTGATGTATGCCCTATGTATTAGTTTGTAATGTGTTTCCCGTATATCTGCTCATATCGTGGCGACCCTAGCTCTCTCAAAACTCAAAACCACTTCATCTTTTCCCAATATAAGCTGGTCTCCTTCTCTCCACTGCTGTATAACCTTGTCTAATGCTATGTCTGACTTTGCCGCCACTAGGAGATTGTACTGAAAGGTTAAAGAACTGTACACCTGCTTAGCTAATGAGTGCAGCGTATCCCAGTGCGATGTGTCCCATACAGAGTCATCTGTTCTGATCAAAGAGTTGACGTAATGTCTAACTTGTAAGTATGCAAAGTATTGTTTCTGTGGTATCAGGTATTTTTCTTTAATCTGATCGACAGCTAGAACATATTTGTTTACCTTGTCCAGTAATTGCCCCAAAATCCTAAGGCCCTTCGACTCCCATTGCTTGTATGGCCCCCCTGTGAGTCCCGGAATAAATTCCATATTTCCTCTAATTGGCTTCAGTTTAGTATCTGAACCCTTTGTACCCCATTCCATAGACATTTTCCTCCAAGCGAGAATTGGCCCTTTGAAAAGTAAGTTTTTCCTAACCTGCTCTGAGAGTTGTGTTAGCTTAAAGAACGGGAGAGATGCTAGTGTTATCGGAGCAATAATCTCTTCTTCTAGGTCCCTATGCGTAAATTTACCAATCCCTGTCAGCCAGTCAGCTATTTTGGAAAGCGCTGCCCAATTGTACCATTTTTTATTAGGCATCTTTAATCCTCCTTGGTTTGTGGTATTAAAAAGCTTATAAAGTCCGATACGTTTCTTTTTGTCTTGCCACAGGAATCTCGAATATGCTGAATGTATTGTGGTGAGGTCCTTGCGATTTAGTAGCAAAGGAAACGCCTGCATCACAAACAGCAAACGGGGGAAGACCACCATTTTTATTATGCTCACCCTACCCATCAGGGACAATGGCAAATGTATCCATTTCCTCAAGGTCTCTTCCATGTTTCTTACTATCGGGGTGATGTTAAGTGTATACCACACTGAGAGAGGTTTGCCGCTATCTGGATACCCAAGTATCTAAATGAGTGTGTCACTGTCTTAAACTATAAATCTAATGTAGAATCTGCTTTCTCCCGACGCAGCCAAAGTAACTCTGATTTTTCCACATTTATTTTAAACCCTGAAAAACTACCAAATTTCGCTATCTCTGTCATTATTATCGGGGCAGCCTTATTTGGGTCTTGTACAAACAACATGTTATCCGCGTATAACGAAATTTTAACCTTCACAGAACGCAGCTCAATACCCTCTAACAAATCCCTGAGACGGATGGCCATTGGCTCTATAGCCAGATCGAATAATAGGGGCGATAACGGGCAACCTTGCCTGGTACCTCTCTCAAGCAAGAAGGGGGCAGACAGCTGCCCATTTACTATTAATGAGGCCTTTGGAGTATTATATAATTTATGTTGCAGGTTTACAAAGTCATCCTGAAGACCAAATCTCCCCAAAGTGTCAAACAAATACGGCCACTCGACTCTGTCGAACACCTTCTCCGCATCTAGTGACAGGAGACAGGCATCCGGCATTTCCTCTCTCATTCCCCCTTTGTTTGCCGCCCAGTAATGATTAACAACCGCCAGCACCTTCCTGATGTTTGTGGTCAAAGTTCTATTCTTAATGAACTCCATCTGATCTGGGTGTATTACGTGGGGAAGTATATTCGCTAATCTGTCTGCCATTATCTTTGTCAGCAGTTTATAATCGCTGTTTAACAGCGATATACGCCTATATGAGCTTGGTATCTAATGATCTTTTTCGGGCTTGGGTATCAGACATATGTGTGCATCAGTGAAAAGGGAGCTAGAGACGTTGTCTGTGCGTAGGTATTGGTTATATAAATCTCTGATTACTGGTGAGACCTCATCAAGCAACAGTTTGTAATATTCTATGGGTAGCCCATCCGGGCCAGCCGCCTTACCTCCCGGTGAATTTTGAATCACCTGCCTCACCTCCTGCAGCCCTATCGGTGCATTTATTTGCTCTATATGCTCCTTCGAGACCTATGGTAGTTTTATATTCTCCCATAATTGTTCCTGTATCTGTGTGTCTGCTTCTTGTTTCTTATATAATATTTGGTAATATTCCCTCAGTATTTCTATAATCTCAGAAGTATTTGTCGCTCTAACCTCTCCCTTGCGCATAGCTTGTATATAAGTTCTGGGTGTGCACGTTTTCACTACATTGGATAGTAATTTGCCTGGCTTGTTCCCCATCCTGTAAAATATCCTGTGTCTATATATATTGTAAGTTTCCTCTAACGACTGTAAGTATCCCTCTCTTTTTTATTTTCATAATAATCAGTTCTTGTTTCATTAGTGGGGTTGTTCAGATAGCTACAATACGTGGTTGTCACCCTATTCGTTAATCTCTCTAGTGTTTTTTTTTTGTTTCTACAATGATTAGTAGTGTAAGATGTTATCTCGCCCCTCATTACCGCTTTAGAAGCATGCCAGTATAAATCCTCCCTGCAACGCGCATCTACATTATAAGTTGCGTACTCATTCCACGCAGTATGCAAGCGTGTTTTGAAGTCATGACTATGGGCTAGAAATTTGGGGAATTTCCAGGATGTTTTGTGTTATCTGTCCGGGGCCTCCCCCAATGTCAGCCATATTGGAGTGTGGTCTGAGATCATTATCGTAGATATACCTACATCTATTACACCAGCATTGATCATTGGGGATGTAAGAAAAAAATCTATCCTTGACAGTGTATGAAGTGACTTGGATAAACAGGTATAATCCCTGTTGTCTGGGTTTCAAACTCTCCAGCTATCTAGTAGGTTAAAAGATTGTTTGGAATCGGCAATTATAGATTGGTCTGTACGCTCGTTCTTACTTTTCTTTATCGCCTCTCCCTGGGGCCTAGTAGGGTCTCTAAATCTATCTAATGGTGTCTCCTCTTGTCACAAATTAATTCTGCTTTTCCTAAAAAGGCAGAAAAAGAACGAGAAAATATATTTTGAACCACAACTGCAGCTTAAGAATTATATATGAATGTAGTAAGGCAGATATCAATAACATATATGTAACAAGGGCGCAACTGTTGTTTGATATGGAATATGATATCTGTCTGTCAGTTAATCTAGGTTTAAATCTGAAACTGCATCTAAGCAACTAGTGTGAGAATGCTAAGTGCAGTTCCAAGAACCAAAAGAAAATATAAAGTTGAGAGAATGGAAGTTGTAGAAGTAAATTACTTATAAGGAGTTTTAGCAAAGTGAATTTTATGTCAGTTTAAATAACACATGTGTAATTACTTATAACGGTAAACTGAAACAATAATATTGATCAGGTTATGTCATATAACAACAGTGTTTTAGTAAGATCATTTTATCTACTTGTTTTGAATTCAAATCTTTGTTAAACTTTTCACTGAAGGTTTTTGTAATGAGATGTTTAACATTTAGTAGAAGTTCAGTACTGACTGAGGAATGCGATGATCGATAGAGGTAAGGATTAAAGTTGGAATCTTACCGAGTTGAAAGTTAGATAGTCTGTTTTAGGAGAAATCTTTAGTGAGAAGTCGAAGGTCCGGTACCGGTAATTCCTTGTAGAGAAGTTAGAATTAGCTGGTATGAGTTCCGGTGGCGTGTGACGTCACAGCCGGCTTGGTTTGAGCAGAGATCCTGTGTCAGGTGCAGCAGCTGCTGAGGAGAGTGAGTCCTGAGTAGATTGGTAGCAGCACAAGACAGAATTCTAAGCAACTAACAATAGGTTAGCTGATCCTGTATACCTTGTCCGTGGGAGGGGTTAAGTAGATAGGTGCAAGGATGTTAGCAATCAAGGTTGTATAAAGAGTTAGGATAATATATAATCATGACAGGACCCCCCCCCCCAAGGATCAACACCGGGGATCAGGTCGAGGACGGTCCGGATGACGGCGGTGAAACTGAGCCAAGAGGCGTGGAGCAGAGAGGTTGGAAGAGGGCTCCCAAGAGTTCTCCGAATCCGGATAACCCTTCCAATGTACCAAATACTGTACACGACCTCTCACTGCACGGGAATCTAATATCTTCTGAACCTCATACTCCGATTGAGGAATTGGAATGGAAGGCAGATGAATGTCACGGACATTATGGTCTCGTAGAGGCCGGTAGGGTTTGAGTAAACTTATGTGAAAGGTAGGATGTGTCTTCATTGAAGCAGGTAAGGTAAGAGTGACAGCATTGGAGTTCACAATTCGAAGGATGGGAAAGGGTCCAATATAAGCTGATGATAACTTCTTTGTTGGAAAAGGCAACCGTAGATTGCGTGTAGACAACCATACGTAATCACCTACCAGATAGTTAGGGGACGGAATCCTTTTTCTATCGTAATATCTTTTGTAGCGATCTTTTGCTAAGCGTAAATGTTGTTCAGTTATTGAGAAAGAGTCGGCAATGGTGTTTATCATCTCATTAACCACAGGACAGGTGTTTGTAGATGTGACATCCCAATGAAAGGTAGGATGGAATCCGTAGTTAATGTAAAAAGGAGTAGATTTTGTAGAAGTATGGAAGGAGTTATTGAAAGCAAACTCGGCAAAGGGTAGTAGCTCCACCCAATTATCTTGTCTAGCGCTTATGAAACATCTTAAGTATTGTTCTATCCATTGGTTAGTTCTTTCAGTTTGGCCGTTAGTTTGTGGATGGAAAGATGTACTTAATCTCCTCGAAACACCTAATGCTTGACATAGTTGTTTCCAGAATTTGGAAGTAAACTGAGTACCTCTATCAGAGGTTATAGTTTCAGGTAGTCCATGTAATTTGAAGACATGATTTATTAGAAGTTTCACAGTTTCAGCCGAAGTGGGTAATTTATGGAACGGAATAAAATGAGCCATTTTACTGAAAAGATCCACCACTACCAGAATAGTGTTGTTTCTACTGGAGAGTGGCAAATCGACTATGAAATCCAAGGCTATGTCAGTCCATGGACGTTTCGGAGTCGGTAGTGGAATAAGTTCCCCAGTGGGTGAGGTGTTGGGTGTTTTGGAGACAGTGCATATTTTACAAGTTTTTACAAATTCTAAGACATCATGTGATAGTGTAGGCCACCAGAAGTATCTCTTTACTAATTCTTGTGTTTTGGTGATTCCTGGATGACCCACGAGAGCCAAGTCATGGAGAGAGCTTAATACGGTTTGACGGAGAGAATAGGGTACATAGATTTGTTCTTGATGATACAATAAGCCATCAGGACGCAGGGAGAGCTTATCTATGGGTTTGGTGCTATCCAGGTTTTGTTCTTTTAAGAAGTCTTGAGTTTGATCCGTTGTCAGAGCTAAAATTTTCTCAGCAGGAATGAGAGAATCTTCTTCTGGAGTAGTTAATGGATTTTCTAAGTGTCGTGATAGGGCATCAGCCTTTTTGTGTTTTTGTGCCGGTCTGTAAGTAACGAGAAAGTTGAATCTGGATAAGAATAAATTCCAGCGTACTTGTCGTGCGCTAAGAGTTCTGTTGGTTTTTAAGTATTCTAAATTTTTGTGGTCAGTGTAAATTAACACCGGCATCAGTGTACCCTCAAGTAAGTGTCTCCAATGTTCCAAGGAGGCCTTAATAGCCAACAACTCTTTGTCACCGATGGCATAATTCATCTCAGGGGGACTCAGGATTCTGGAGTAGAATGCAACAGGGTGTAGAGGGTCCATCGGAGTTAATCTCTGGGAGAGAATTGCACCAAGTGCATAACTAGAAGCATCAACCTCCAATATATATTGTAAGTCAGGATTTGGATATTTCAGGATGGGAGCAGTGGTGAATGCCTTTTTAAGGAAATCAAAAACTTGCTGTGTAGTATCATTCCATGTAAATTTTCCAACATTTTTTGTAAGATTAGTAAGAGGTCTAGTTAAGTGTGCAAAGTTCTTTATGAATTTCCTATAGAAATTAGCGAACCCCATAAAACGCTGTACATCTCTTTTTGTTTTAGGAGTTGGCCATTCTAGAATGGCGGTAACCTTGTTGTTTTCCATCTGAATACCTTCTGGGGAGATTTCATAGCCGAGAAATTTAATATGTTGAGTGTGGAAGATGCATTTTTCCAATTTAACATATAATGAATTCTCCCTAAGTCGTGATAAAATGATCTTAACATGTTTTATGTGTTCTTCGATAGTGGAGGAATATATAAGGATGTCATCTAGATATATGATTACAAAGAGGTCTAATAAATCTTTGAAGATATCATTTATGAAATACTGGAAGGTTGCAGGGGCGTTACAGAGACCAAACGGCATAACCGTGTATTCATAGAGGCCATATCGAGTACGGAATGCAGTCAACCATTCATGTCCTGACTTTATTCGTACCAAATTGTAAGCACCCCTAAGATCTAATTTCGTGCAGTAATTGGCACCTCTTAATCTATCTATGAGTTGGGGAATTAATGGTAATGGGTACCTATTCTTTATGGTACGTTTATTTAGTTCCCTATAGTCTATTATAGGTCTAAGGGAATGGTCCTTGTTGGTCACAAAGAATATACCTGCTGCTGCAGGTGATGTAGAGGGACGAATAAAACCTTTCTGAAGGTTTTCCTTTAAGTAAGTTTTAAGATGAATTAGTTCAGGTTCTGAGAGAGGGAATATATGACCGTATGGGATATCAACTCCTGGTAGTAAATCTATCGGACAGTCATAGACCCTATGAGGGGGTAAAGTTTCTGATTCCTTTTTATCAAATACATCTGAGTAAGACCAATATTCTCTGGGTACAGTATCAGGATTCATAACTAGTAAATTATCATGGTATAAACAGGTATCAGTACAGTACTGGGATTTAAAGAGCACAGTGGATGATGACCATATTATATCAGGGTCATGTTTCTTAAGCCATTGAATACCTAGAATAAGAGGAAAGTGGGGTGATGGAATAACATCAAAAGAGACAAATTCAGTATGATGTGTCTGTGTAGTGACTCTCAAGGGTATAGTGTGGTGGTGTATGGGTCCTGAAGTTATTTCGTTACCATCTACAAAACGGAGGACACTAGGGTTTAACTTTTTGACAAGTGGTATTTTATTTTTTTGCACAAAGTGTTGGTCAATATAGTTGTGACTAGCCCCAGAGTCAAGGATTGCTTGAGATTCTATTCAGTGGTGTTCCCACTGTAACAGAATTGGTAGAGAACAATGATTAGTAAGTGATTGTTTGGCAGACAAACAGGTTTGTATTATCTGTGGCTTACCATTCTTACGTAGAAGTTGGGTACAATCTCTGACGGAATGATCCAACCCCCCACAATACATGCAGAGATCATTAGCTTTTCGTCTCAATTTTTCTTGTGGGGTTAATGGGCCTCTGATAAACCCAAGCTCCATGGGGACAGTAGTAGACTTAGTTGATGTTTTGTTTTGTATGGGTAGTGTAGTAACTTGAGATAGTTTTAAAGGGGAGTCTGTGTGTTGTCTTTCAGAATGTCTTTCTCTTAAACGTCTGTCTAGTGTGATGCTTAGGTCAATCAGTTGATCTAAAGTGTCAGGTAGGGGTTGTCTGGCAAGCTCATCCTTTAAAGGTTCTGAGAGCCCTAAGCGAAATTGATTCCGCAAGGAGAGATCGTTCCACAACGTATCAGATGACCATTTTTTAAAATCTGTTATATACTCCTCAACTGGTCTCTTAGACTGGCGCAGAGAGCGCATAGCGGTTTCTGCTGATAATTGTTTGTAGGGGTCGTCATATAGCTGACCCATAGCCTTAAAAAATTGATCAAATGAGTATAAGATGGGGTCATTATTCTCAAAAAACAAGTTTGCCCAAATTCGGGGTTCTCCCTTTAAGTAGGAGATAGTGGTAAGGACCTTTAAATTATCAGTGGAATAGGTCTTTGATTTTAATTGAAAATACAGGTAACAGGAGTTTTTAAATTCTCTAAATTCATGTCTATGACCAGAGAAATACTGAGGGGGGGATGGTTGAGGCTCATGTGCACTAAATGTTAGTTTTAAAGATTCAGTCTTTTCGTCAATATATTTTTTAAGGGTGGTATTTTCTAGTTGTAAAACAGTCATGCCTTTAGTCAAGTTGTCTACTGTTTGTGTCAAGGCTTCCACATGGGATAACAAAGCTGCTGGATCCATTATTAAGACTTAGAATTAATGTCACAAATTAATTTTGCTTTTCCTAAAAAGGCAGAAAAAGAACGAGAAAATATATTTTGAACCACAACTGCAGCTTAAGAATTATATATGAATGTAGTAAGGCAGATATCAATAACATATATGTAACAAGGGCGCAACTGTTGTTTGATATGGAATATGATATCTGTCTGTCAGTTAATCTAGGTTTAAATCTGAAACTGCATCTAAGCAACTAGTGTGAGAATGCTAAGTGCAGTTCCAAGAACCAAAAGAAAATATAAAGTTGAGAGAATGGAAGTTGTAGAAGTAAATTACTTATAAGGAGTTTTAGCAAAGTGAATTTTATGTCAGTTTAAATAACACGTGTGATTACTTATAACGGTAAACTGAAACAATAATATTGATCAGGTTATGTCATATAACAACAGTGTTTTAGTAAGATCATTTTATCTATTTGTTTTGAATTCAAATCTTTGTTAAACTTTTCACTGAAGGTTTTTGTAATGAGATGTTTAACATTTAGTAGAAGTTCAGTACTGACTGAGGAATGCGATGATCGATAGAGGTAAGGATTAAAGTTGGAATCTTACCGAGTTGAAAGTTAGATAGTCTGTTTTAGGAGAAATCTTTAGTGAGAAGTCGAAGGTCCGGTACCGGTAATTCCTTGTAGAGAAGTTAGAATTAGCTGGTATGAGTTCCGGTGGCGTGTGACGTCACAGCCGGCTTGGTTTGAGCAGAGATCCTGTGTCAGGTGCAGCAGCTGCTGAGGAGAGTGAGTCCTGAGTAGATTGGTAGCAGCACAAGACAGAATTCTAAGCAACTAACAATAGGTTAGCTGATCCTATATACCTTGTCCGTGGGAGGGGTTAAGTAGATAGGTGCAAGGATGTTAGCAATCAAGGTTGTATAAAGAGTTAGGATAATATATAATCATGACACCTCTGCTACGTTAAAGTCCCCCCCCAATTATGATTGGTGAATCTGCTGCGGCCATTAGTGTATCTTGCAGATGTCTACAAAAGTTTTTTTTCCTGTTATTGGGACCGTACACATTACACAGATGGTATTTATAGCCCAGGAAGGCTATTTCTAGCAAGATGTATCTACCTTCAGCGTCTATAATCTCTTTGGTTACAGTGACATTAAGGCCTTATCTAAACAGTATCGCTACACCCCTCTTCCTTCCTGCATCTGGGGTATATTTCACCTTTTCCACCCAGCCTCTCTGCAGTTTAGCATGCTCCAGCTCAGTCAGGTGCGTTTCTTGTAGGAGGGCCACTTCTGCCCGCAGTGTATTGAGGCGCGTAAGGATCATAGATCTCTTTGCAGGAGACGTGATCCCCCCCACATTCCATGCAATAATCTTTAGTTTACAGTCCATCAATGGTACTATTCCTGGGCCCTAGCTGACCAAATATAAATACAAATTCCCCAGGCATTAGAGCTACAAATAACGATAACCCCCAAACAGCATTACATTGAAGTGGCAATATCAGTAACGACCTACATCCCATACATCTTACCCTATTTTTCCCCCCACCCCCAATTCCCTAAGGGAATCCTAAGTCTGCTAGGTTGATCATATGTAAACAATATCTCAAGATAGCGAGGAACATGAGGGTGCACAACTTCCACACAATAATACATCATACAGATCTAAATAAAACAGCTATCATACATTACCACCATGTATCCCCTCCGATATCTCAAACCAAAGACACAATTTATAACGTCCCAGAAATCTTTTAGTTGTCCACCTGAGAGTTGTCTAGAAATGATGCTGACATCTGTCCCAACTCTTCTGTGTGGTGTTGGAGTGGGTCCTGACCATGTTTCAAATAACATTAACATAAGTGCAACAGGCACCATAACAAATTTTAAACTAATCCGTATAGGACAGTGTCCTGGATCTAAACAAGTGTTTGAGTTCATTGCAAGCTGTTTGATCTTCATTTCAAAGTTGGAATCTTTCCTGATTCCGTCTGGTATAGACCCTCCGGAAATTACACAATTTTATTCAGCCATCCTAATTCCCTTTCATCCTTTCTTCTCTGGATAGAAAAAGCTGTAATTCCTTAGGGGATGCAAAAAATCTTGGACCGCTGGGTGTCTGAAGCCACCTTCTGGCAGGGTATAACAAAGCAACTTTACGCCCTTCTCCATACTGTCTGTTGCAATATGGTGCAAATTCTTTACGCTTGCGTGCCACCTCTAAAGAGAAATCTTGGAATATGAACAATTTTTTGCCTTGGTACTGTAAGTCTCTTAGTTGACGATAGGCCTGCAGCAGGACCGATTTAGCCTCGTAGTTTAGCAATTTAAATATCACTTGTCTAGGGCCTGTACGATCAACTGTGGAAGGTTCCGTGCCTATGCAATGCACACACTCCACCACTATTGGCAAAGCTTCAGCAGGGATGTTTAACAAAGTTGGTAGCTGTTTTTGCACAAAATCCATAAGATCTTTATTTAATACCGATTCAGGCAGTCCCACCAGCCGCAGATTATTGCGGTGGGACCGATTTTCCAAGTCCTCCACTTTGTCTGTAAGATATTTTACCTGCCTGTCTAGTCGCTGAACTGTGGCCTGTGTTTCGTTAGCCCTGTCTTCCACATCCGATATGCATTGTTCCGCATGCCCCAGTCTGTGTGCAAATTGTTTGACCTCTGATGCTAAAGCATCCACCCCAGTTTGTAACTGGTCCATCTTGGGCAGAAATAAAGCAGTCATTTGAGCTACTATAGGGTGTGTAACATCTGCTGGTATCTCTTCTATCAGTGGGGGTGCGAGCTGTTTTGAGCTTCAGTTGTTTGCTTTGATTTTCTTTCTGTTTGTTTTGATTTAGAAGCCATGGCCGTTCCTGCAGCTCTTTGGTGAGCTTACAAAGTAATGATCCACTTTCATAAAGAGGTTCAGCTAGATAATATATAGTGACCATATGCCCATGTATTACTAGGTAGTATGTTTAACCTGCTCAATGTTATTAATCCAGGTAATGCCACCTATTATGTCTCTGCTGACCCTGCTTTGTCCCTCGATATGTGGCTTTAAGTTATTGGCTAGTGTTCCACCCAGATTATGCCCTGAATAAACTTCATGCACTGTTAGACCTGTTTGTCAGCACTGTTTTGTATAGTGCGGTCGTCTATGCCTGCAATTAACACTGTCAGACCGGATCTCTTTGTTTGCTTACCCTCCGGTGTTCATTTACGAACTTGCAGTCTCTGAAGTTTCAGTTTGACTGTTGTGCAGCGTTATTTCAGATCTAAGATAGCGGGCGCTGGTGTCCGCGCTGTAAAAGTAAAGATGCCTTTGTTCCTTCTCAGCAGTGAGGGAAGTGTCCCTCTCGCAACCCTCTGTCCCCACACTCCTAACGACAGCTCCAGATCGCTTTTCTCGATCAAGGAGACAGATTGCGGGGCTTTACCAGCCAACAGTTATTAAGATTTTGTCGGAGCTCTTTCTCTGTGCTGCTGGCTACTATGCCCGCCCAACGGAAGTTCCTGTTATTTTTATTTTAAATACATATTTCTTTATATATATATATATATATATATATATAGCTATATATCTGTTCCTATAGATATATAGGCATAAATATAAACTTTACGATAATATAATTATATATATATATATATATATATATATATATATATATATATACAGTATATTTTAAAATAAAAATTAAAACATTTTCTATGTAAAGAACATTAGAATGTAAAATATGCGTAACACGCATATGCATATGTATGCAGGTTTAAAAGGGTGTCGGGTTAGCACACATGAAGAAATAGTTATCTTAAGGGGCATTATGGATATATTAAACATTAAGGGCCAGATTATGAGTGGAGCGCTATTTTGTGATTTTGCTAAAGTACTAATTTCACTCGAAGTAAACATTTTGCATGCATCGGGTTGGGCTCATGTTACGAGTTGAAAATAAAATGTTATCACCTTTCGCAGCTAACCTAACGCGCGCAAAAAGCCGAACTTAGAATAACGTGCACGATAACCTATTCCCCCATAGAAGTCAATGGAGAAAAAAAAACTAACACCCACCTCGCACACTAATCCGATCACATATTCTCGTGTGCGTTAACCAGACATATGACAATATGAATATTTCACATTCCAATGTTCTTTACATAGCAGAAAATGTTCTAATTATTCATAGATACATATTTCTTTATATACAGTATCCCACAAAAGTGAGTACACCCCTCACATTTTTGTAAATATTTTATTACATCTTTTCATGTGACAACACTGAAGAAATGACACTTTTCTACAATGTAAAGTAGTGAGTGTACAGCCTGTATAACAGTGTAAATTTGCTGTCCCCTCAAAATAACTCAACACACAGACATAAATGTCTAAACCATTGGCAACAAAATTGAGTACACCCCTAAGTGGAAATGTCCAAATTGGGCCCAAAGTGTCAATATTTTGTGTGGCCACCATTATTTTCCAGCACTGTCTTAACCCTCTTGGGCATGGAGTTCACCAGAGCTTCACAGGTTGACACTGGAGTCCTCTTCCACTGCTCCATGACGACATCACAGAGCTGGTGGATGTTAGAGACCTTGCACTCCCACACCTTCCATTTGAGGATGTCCCACAGATGCTTAATAGGGTTTAGGTCTGGAGACATGCTTGGCCAGTCCATTACCTTTACCCTCAGCTTCTTTAGCAAGGCAGTGGTCATCTTGGAGGTGTTTTGGGGTTGTTATCATGTTGGAATGCTGCCCTGCGGCCCAGTCTCTGAAGGGAGGGGGATCATGCTCTGCTTCAGTATGTCACAGTACATGTTGGCATTCATGGTTCCCTCAATGAACTGTAGCTTCCCAGTGCTGGCAGCACTCATGCAGGCCCAGACCATGACACTCCCACCACCATGCTTCACTGTAGGCAAGACACACTTGTACTCCTCACCTGGTTGCCGCCACACACGCTTGACACCATCTGAACCAAATAAGTTTATCTTGGTCTCATCGGACCACAGGACATGGTTCCGGTAATCCATGTCCTTAGTCTGCTTGTCTTCAACAAACTGTTTGTGGGCTTTCTTGTGCATCATCTTTAGAACAGGCTTCCTTCTGGGAGGACAGCCATGCAGACCAATTTGATGCAGTGTGCGGCGTATGGTCTGAGCACTGATAGGCTGACCCCCCACCCCTTCAACCTTTGCAGCAATGCTGGCAGCACTCATACGTCTATTTCCCAAAGACAACCTCTGGATATGACGCTAAGCACATGCACTCAACTTCTTTGGTCGACCATGGTGAGGCCTGTTCTGAGTGGAACCTGTCCCGTGAAACTGCTGTATGGTCTTGCCCACCATGCTGCAGCTCAGTTACAGGGTCTTGGCAATCTTCTTATAGCCTAGGCCATCTTTATGTAGAGCAACAATTCTTTTTTTGTCAGATCCTCAGAGAGTTCTTTGCTCTGAGGTGCCATGTTGAACTTTCAGTGACCAGTATGAGAGAGCCTGAGAGCGATAACACCAAATTTAACACACCTGCTCCCCATTCACACCTGAGACCTTGTAACACTAACAAGTCACATGACACTGGGGAGGGAAAATGGCTAATTGGGCCCAGTTTGGACATTTCCACTTAGGGGTGTACTCACTTTTGCTGCCAACGGTTTAGACATTAATGGCTGTGTGTTGAGTTATTTTGAGGGGACAGCAAATTTACACTGTTATACAGGATGTACACTCACTACTTTACATTGTAGCAAAGTGTCATTTCTTCAGTGTTGTCACACGAAAAGATATAATAAAATATTTACAAAAATGTGAGGGGTGTACTCACTTTTGTGGGATATTGTATATATATATTTTTTTGGTACAATATATATCTATACCTATAGATATATATAAATAAATACATATACATGATTATATATAGGTATAGATATATATAAAATGTATGTGAAGAACACTGAAATGTGAAATATTTACAGTAAAACACATTATTAAATATTATTATAGAATTATTATTTAGACACATATATAAATTATAGCCATTTGCAGTCAAATACATGGCCATACACCATATACCTTTGAATCCTGTACAAATATTTTTTATTTATATTTTTATGACTAATTTTTATCAGATAGCGTTTAGATGAGTGTGACAGTGTATTTTAATGTATTTATGTTGTATCTGGAGCAATTTTTTTTTTATCCCTAACTCTTTACACAAGGTTTTCAGTCACACTAACTGACAAGTTAAATTTGGTTGCGCTCAAGCCAACACGTTTACTTTCAACTTGAAATACGCACTCAAATTACTGTACCGTGATATGCTTATATCGCTTGCACGCAAATGTTAGCGCACCACTTGTAATCTATCACTAAATACCTATTAGGTTATTGATGGTAAAAGCAAGCTTCAGTCAGCCATGCTGCTGACAAGTAGTAAAGATTTATACAAAATTCTGTATCCAATTAAGTTTAAAAAAAAACTAAAAAAATCCATTAATTAATCAAACTTTTTAAAGCAAATTAAAAAGAAGCAAAAAACCCCAAACAATTTAATACATAGGAATTTCTGAACATGAATGTACAGAATTTTTCCAGAGTACAATACATGTAGCTCAGTGTATTCCCAGGAATAGTAAATCATTATTATTTTTTGGGTCACCACAGCCAAAAATAGCATCATTATCAGCTGATATACAGCAGCCACCTGCATTGCTCGGAAAATCAGATTTAATCAATTACTAAAACAGTCACATTTTTAAAGCTATAAACTATATAATTTTTGTGTTTATTTCACACTAGTAAAAGATAAAATAAAACAGTTTTGTTTTAAAGCAATATTACAATATATATATATATATATATATATATATATATATATATATACTGTATATATATATATAATTATAATTATAGCAACTGGAGAGCACTCACACTTCACGGTCAACTTGCCAGGGTGCATGCAGGATAAACAGTATAGGTCTTTTCTTACCTGGGTCCTAACCTACAAACACTATCGGCTAGATTTAGAGTTTTGCGGCCAAAGGGGTGCGTTAGCTACGCATGTTTCCCCCCCCACGCACCTTTTAAATAACGCTGGTTTAGGGGTACATAGGTAGTACCTTGGTTTAGGGGTACATAGGTAGTTTATGGGTGTTAGTGTACTTTAGAGCACAGTAGTTAAGAGCTTTATAAACCGGCGTTAGCCCATAAAGCTCTTAACTCCTGACTTTTTTCTGCGGCTGGAGTCTTGTCGGTAGAGGGTGTACCGCTCACTTCAGCCAAGACTCTAAATACCGGCGTTAGGAAGATCCCATTGAAAAGATAGGATACGCAATTGGCGTAAGGGGATCTGTGGTATGGAAAAGTCGCGGCTGGAAAGTGAGGGTTAGACCCTTTCCTGACTGACTCTAAATACCAGCATGCGGTAAAAAGCAGCGTTAGGAGCCCTTAACGCTGGTTTTGACGGATAACGCAGAACTCTAAATCTAGGCGACTGAGAGCTCCCACGGGTGTAATAACTATTTGGAACTACCGCTAGACATAGACAAAACCCAGGCTGCTATCTCACAACTGGAGTGAGTACCTTAAGCCACTTGCAAAACAGCTGGCAGCTTAGTTTGCAATCCATGCAGTTAACCTCAGACCATAGCCTAATATAGCAAACCAAAGCCCAATAGAAGAAATCACATAAAAATATCAACCAACAAAAACAATGTTGCAAAATACATTATTACAATTAATAAACTATAAAAATATCAATATTGCAATATGCATTATTTATTTTATTGTTTGCAGCCATCACAAAACTCCAGGTGCAGATGTTGCTTGTGGCATTAAAGGTAGATTGGCCCTATGCACACAATTTGATTATAAAGCAGAACGTATGACATTAACTTAGTGACTTTTTATTTCATAACCTTTGAGAGGATGCAATATTTGTTGTGATACATGAGAAATTGTATCAGGGCTCAGATGTGCCATTATCTAGCCCCATTGACTCACTTTGCTGTAACAAGAAGGAAACAAAGCAGCTAGTACGTTCACTCAGCTGTTCCCTGTATACCTCTTAATTGAGGGTTTTTGTCACCTTATCCCATTCCTCAAAGAACCTCACAATTGTTACAGTAAATTAAAGAAACAAAAAATGACATTTAATAGATTCTTAAATTACTGTGTAATAGTTTTTTTGTTAAAAAAAGTATTAAGTCCAGCGCTATGGAATTTGGCGGCACTATACAAATAAATGATAATAATAATAATTAAATAGTTACTACAAACTCTAGACAACAATGGTTGATTAATACTGACATACATACATATTTAGAGGTTACATTTTCCAAATGTTAAAACACTTGACCCAGTTATACATTTTAAATATATGTTGCACATTTCATTACTATACTGAATATGTTGAATGGCAAATTGTCACTCATTTTTGTTCCATAAAATTTGATAACATATGTGGCTGTCTTTGCTTTTCTGCTGCTGTGTGCATTATTCTTCTTATTCCAAGTGTAGCCGGTGTTGATATTTGCCACCTATATGTTCTGGAAAGCTTGGGCTTCCTCTAGAGTCCTTGAGAAATTTGGGCTACAAGCTCATCTTTTCCTACACCAGATACTTACAATTGTAGTATCAATGCATAATAATAGCCATTTCCAATCAGTGCATTGCCTCTTGAACTTTCTCTCACAGGCAGATCCTCATACTATAATACATGGGGGGTCTCCAATTGCTGCTCCCTCTCCTCCTTATGGTATCTCTACTTCCAGGACCTACCTTATTATTAAGAAGAGGCTAGCAAACTCCTGCCCTCTCATACGTGAAGTGGGAAAAATCCCTCTTTCTCCAACATTGGTGTGTCCGGTCCACGGTGTCATCCATAACTTGTGGGAATATTCTCCTTCCCAACAGGAAATGGCAAAGAGCACAGCAAAAGCTGTCCATATAGTCCCTCCCAGGCTCCGCCCCCCCCAGTCATTCTCTTTGCCGCTCTGAACAAGTAGCATCTCCACGGAGATGGTGAAGAGTATGTGGTGTTTAGTTGTAGTTTTTATTCTACTATCAAGAGTTTGTTATTTTAAAATAGTGCTGGTATGTACTATTTGCTCTGAAACAGAAAAAGATGAAGAGTTCTGTTTGTGAGAGGAGTATGATTTTAGCAGCAGTAACTAAAATCGATTACTGTTCCCACACAGGACTGTTGAGATGAGATAACTTCAGTTGGGGGGAGCAGTTGGCAGACTTTTCTGCTTAAGGTATGACTAGCCATATTTCTAACAAGACTGTGTAATGCTGGAAGGCTGTCATTTTTCCCCTCATGGGGATCAGTAAGCCATTTTCTTAGTCTCAAACAGAATAAAGGGCTTAATATGGGCTATAAAACTGGTAGACACTTTTATGGGCTAGATCGATTGCTTTATTTAGGCATTTTATACAGTTTGATGTTGAAATTCACACTTTATAACTTTGGGGAACGTTTTTTTTTCGTCAGGCACTGGTTTAGACACCTTCTCAGTCAGGAAGGGCCTTCTCTGTAGTAGGCAGAGCCTCATTTTCGCGCCATTACTGCGCAGTTACTTTTGAGAGCAATACATGCAGCTGCATGTGTGTGGGTCTGGAATTAGTTGAAAAGGTTCCTAGAAGGCTTCATTTGGTATCGTATACTCCCCTGGGTTTGGTGAAGTCGCAGCAAAGGCTGGGGCTGGGACTGTAAGGGGGTTAAAACTGTAAAAGGCTCCGGTTTTCACATTTTAAGGGTTAACAGCCTGAAATTTGGGGTGCAATGCTTTGAATGCTTTAAGACACTGTGGTGAAAATTTGGTTAAAATTGAACAATTCCTTCATAGTTTTTCACATATTCAGTAATAAAGTGTGCCCTGTTTAAAATTTAAAGAGACAGTAACGGTTTTGTTTTAAAACGGTTTTTGTACTTTATTGACAAGTTTAAGCCTGTTTAACATGTCTGTGCCTTCAGATAGACTATGTTCTGTGTGTATGGAAGCCAAAGTGTCTCCCCCTTCAAATATGTGTGATAATTGTGCCATAGCGTCCAAACAAAGTAAGGACAGTACTGCCACAGATAGTAAAGTTGCCCAAGATGATTCATCAGATGAAGGGAGTAGACATAGTTCTACATCATCTCCTTCTGTGTCTACACCAGTTTTGCCCACGCAGGAGACCCCTAGTACTTCTAGCGCGCCAATGCTTGTTACTATGCAACAATTGACAGCAGTAATGGATAACTCCATAGCAAATATTTTATCCAAAATGCCTGCATTTCAGAGAAAGCGCGATTGCTCTGTTTTAAACACTGTAGAGCAGGAGGGCGCTGATGATAATTGTTAGTTGTAGTAGGTGGCGCAAAACAAGTTGCTATTCCCAATGTGTCTTACTGTAAATATGTGTGATAATATGTGGGCTCAATATATGTTAATGTTTTGATGAGTCCTAATTTTATATTCTCTTTTGGAAAAAAATGGATGTCGAAACTATTTAAGAAATAAATATGATCCTTTATTTGATTTGATTATTTGAAATTTATCCAATAATAGTGATGCTAAAAGTACAGTAAACAAAAATTATTACAATTCCTTCAAAGTTTAAAAAATGACACCGGTGTCTATATGTATAAAAATGTACATAATATATAATATATAAAAAATAAAATAAATTAAAATAATATCGTTGAAATCTTACAATTTATACAGTTTTAGGTTTATCACAAGTTGTAATTTCTAACAGAATGTTTGTAAATACAATTTTATAGTGGATAAAACAATAGTTGCTGTGTAGTTCATATAGGATACTTTATTTCAAGTTCAGCTATGCAATTGAGATCTTATCTTAGGTATTTATATATCAGATGTAGAGGTATGTTAGTGCGAATTTTATTACACTGTGATATAAGTATACAAATTAGTACCTTGAAGTGTATCTGTTTGATATCACTTTTGTGAGATAATTGCGGTTAAATAAATGCCGCTATGCCAGTGTTTAGATTAAGTTTCAAGATCAAGCTGGTGGCAGTTCTATATGAGCTGCTGGTGGTTAAATAAATGCCGCTTTGGTTTCCTCTTATTAGGTGGGCTTATCTGTTTGCTGCGAGAAAATTCACTTTTATATAAGTGTTTGTGTAGTTGTCGTGGCCGCTCTGTTACCTTATCCTTTGTCGGTCAGTGACCGATCGTGCTCTTAAGGGTTTCTTGGTGGGATCTTCGTTGCGGTTAAGTGCTAACCGTTTGCTGATGTATTTTAAGTATCTCCGGTTTTTCTATTCTGTGGCTTGTCTGTTGGTCAGTGACCGATCACAATGGTGTGGTTGTTGGATAACCTCCTGATGTGGAATTTTTGCGTGCCTCTCCGGTCCGTTGTTTCCAGGTTTCTTAGATGTCGGTCAGTGACCGATCTGGGTGCTGAAATGTGGTTGTTGGGATAAGTGGAAAGTTTGTAGGATAAGTAGAAAAAGGATTTCTAGTTATCAATGTGATCTTTGCGGTTAAATATATGCCGCTCAGTGTGAACTTGAATATTTCAACTGGGTATAGCTGGTATTCTCTTTGTCTTCTCAAATCCTGTGCAGGTGTGCTCTGGTATCAACGCGTTTCGGCTGGACAGCCTTTTTCAAGATACCAGATGTGGGGATTCAAAGGCTATTTAAAGCCTCTCTAATTTAGCAATAAATCACTAATTGATGATTTACATAAAATCAAAAAATCATGAACAATTGTAAAATGCTGTTTTATTATATAACATAGGTATAAACATTTTATATGATTACTTTTTAAAATAGAGAGATATTATATATCTTAATGTCAATCACTATTAGAGTGTATATTTTAGTCACTTTATGAAACCATGGATATTTTTAAAAGGTTTCTGTAATTAGAGCGTAATATTAGAGTGAAATAATTTGTCTATACTTATCGTTGTATGGATATTTTAACCTTAAAATATAGTTAAAACTGGGCCAATGGTGAAATAAAAATTAGTGAAATAAAAATTAGTGAAATAAAAGTTAGATGGGCCAAAAGAGAATATAAATTTAAGTGAATCTTTTGACTCTAGTTTGAATGTTTCTATTTGTTATCTGTGGGCTACAATAACCAGATAGTGGGTATTGTAAAAAATATAGTAAAGAGCCTTATGGAATATAAAATAGTACTTTTGGACCATTATTTAGATACACGTGAATTTTTATAATTATTGTAGGAATTTTTAAAATTTCAAGTTGTTTTGTCAAATATGTATATATTTTATTTTAGAATTCTATTGTATTTAATCAACTTGGTTTGTTAGTGTGATGGCTTGGTTTTTATGATCTTAATCTTTATAAAAATGACCTATGTGTTAGTTTAAATTTCAAGTGGTATGTCCTTAGACTGTAAAACTATATATTTATTTATGATATATATATATATATTTTCTTGAGTAGTTTTATTATGTTTAATAAATATGTTTTAATGGTGTGTTTGTGTGTTTTTGTGATATTTATCTTATAGAATTGCATTGAGGTCTAGTTCGCTATTGAGGCCTTTTGGGTGTAGAGTTTTCATTTTGAAAATCAATTCTGCTTCATGGTATAGTAGCTTTTTTTTTCCATATTTCCGCCTCTACCATCTGTCTTTATTTTCTTAATGCCCCAAAATTTCATGTCATTTGGGTTACCTTTGTGGAATTCTTTAAAGTGGGCATAAAGTCTGGTATTATCTTTTTCTTTTTCTATGCATCTGATATGTTCTCTTATTCTTTCTTTCAGTTTCCTCCCCGTTTGACCTAGGTACTGTAGTTTACATGAGCACTGAATTACATAGATTATGTTGGTGTCTGTGCATCTTATGGTGTCATTAATCTTCAGTTCTTTCTGGGTTACATTAGATTTTACTTTTTTGGTTTTGGTGCTAAATTTGCATGATTTGCATACATGACATGGAAAAAATCCTAATAGTTTTTCATTGTTTAAGTTGTATTGCTGGGGACCTGTTTTTGATTTAAATTCGCTTGGCACTAAGATATTCTTTAAATTAGTGGCCTTTCTGAATATAACATCAGGGCGATATTTTAGTCTTTTCCCTATTATGGGGTCACTTCTGGCTATGTGCCAGTGTTTCTTTACAATGTTTTCAATTATTTTATGTTGACTAGAAAATGATGTAATAAATGGAATGTCATATGGATCTTTTTCTGCCTTGTTAGTCATATTGCTGTTTTCTAGTAGTGACTTCCTGTCTATTTGTCTAACTAGTTTGTTGGTTTCTAGTAGTTGTTTGGGGTGGTATCCTTTCTCTAAAAATCTGTTGTGCAAGATCTCTGCTTGTGAGTCATAATCTGCGATGTGTGTGCAGTTTCTTCTAATTCTTGAGAATTGCCCTTTTGGTATGTTTCTTTTCCATTTATTATGATGGCAGCTTTTAAAATCAATATAGCTGTTGGCATCGACTTTTTAAAAAAAGGTGGTTGTAGTTATTTCATTATTTATTATAGATATTTCTATATCCAGAAAATTAATTTTTACTTTGTTATATTCATATGTGAATATTAATCCGAAATCATTGGTGTTAAAATCTGAAATGAATTGTTCTAGTAGTTCCTCATCACCTTTCCAGATAATGAATATATCATCAATAAATCTTGTGTAGAGCACGAGATTCGCACCCCACGGAGTTCCGGACAAAAAAAGTTCTTCAAAATGCCCTACGAACAAATTGGCGTAACTGGGTGCGAATCTCGTGCCCATGGCTGTGCCCCTTTTTTGCAAATAGTAATGCCCATTAAATGAAAAATAGTTATTCTTAAGAATAAACTCCATACAGTCTAATATGAATTCTTGCTGTACTTTTGACATTTCTGTATCTCTTAATAGATAGGAATGAGTAGCCTCTAGACCTTTCTGATGTTCTATGCAAGTGTGTAAAGAACTCACGTCACACGTGACTAGGAAGTAGTTATCTTCCCATTTTAAATTTTCTATTAGATTTAAAAAATGTTTGGTGTCTTTTAGATGTGATGGTATAGATTTCACATATTTCTGTAGGTAATAATCTGTGTATTACGATAGGTTAGATGTTAAGGAATCAATTCCTGAGATGATTGGTCTGCCTGGGGGGGTTGGTGATGCTTTTATGGATTTTGGGCAGGAAATAAAAGACTGGTGTCCTTGGGTGATCAATTGCTAGAAATCTACTTTCTTGGTTATTAAGAATACCTTAGTTTTTTGCTGTAAGTATCATTTTGTCCAAATTTTTCTTCATGGATTCTAAGGGGTTCCCAGTCAATTTTTTATATGTTGCCTCATCTCCCAATAATCTATATGCTTCATTAAGGTAGTGTACAGTGTCCATTATAACCACTCCCCCACCTTTATCAGCTTGTTTAATCGTTATGTTTTTGTTCTCTTTTAGATCTTTTAAAACTAGATTTTCTTTTTTGGTTAGATTCCATTTTAAGTCTTTTTTATCGTCTATTTTTTCAATATCTTCTTTTACCTTTTTTTCAAATATTTCTATTGCACTACCTTTTTCTTGTGTGGGGTTGAAATCAGATTTCTGTTTGAGATTGGTATGAATGTATGTGGAAGTATAGTTAATAGTACTTTCTAAAGGATTTTTTAGAAAATATTTTTTTTTAAGGCTAGTTTCCTTGTGAACTGGTTGACATGGATTAGAGTCTCAAATTTGTTGATTCTATTGGTTGGTGCGAAGGATAGTCCTTTACTTAATACAGATTTATGTTCATTGTTGAAAGCTACTTTACTGAGATTAAAAATGCCTTTTGGTTCTATTTGGATTTTTTCGTGGCTTTCTCTTCCTCTGTGTCCTCTAATCTTCTTTTGCCTTTTGGGGGGTCGTGGGTTTGGATTGGGCCCTCTTCTAAAAAAGATAACCTTGAACTGTGTGTTTTTGCTGGAACTGCTGGTGTTCTGTGATCATCATTTTCGTGGGTTAATGAACTGTATCTGTTATTAGTTTCAATATTTCTTTCAGTCTGGTGGTTGTGTGATTCTTTGTGTCTAGGTGAATGTGTTTTCCTCTGGTGATTTGTCGGTGTTTCCCAATCTTTTTGTTCTGTGTGCTGATATCTCCAGTTAGTGTGCATATTGTCTTCGTTGTGTCTGTTATTCCTATCTCTGTGGTTAGTTGGTGTTTCCCAATCTTTTTGTTCTGTGTGTTGGTATCTCCAATTCGTGTGCATATTATCATCATTGTGCCTATTATACATATCTCTGTGTTTATCAAAGTGCCTATTGCTGTGATTATGTGAATTTTTGTGGAAATCTCTTTCATTTCTAAAATCATCATTTCTATATTGTTCATTGTTTTGATTTTGATACCAAACGCTGATGATAATTGCTCTGTCATACCCTCACACCAATCTGAAGTGGCTATGAGGGAGGTTTTGTCAGATGGGGAAATTTCTGATTCAGGAAGAATTTCTCAGCAGGCAGAACCTGATGTTGTGACATTTAAATTTAAATTAGAGCATCTCCGCGCACTGCTTAAGGAGGTGCTATCTACTCTGGATGATTGTGACAACTTGGTCATCCCAGAAAAATTGTGCAAGATGGACAAGTTCCTAGAGGTCCCGGTGCACCCCGACGCTTTTCCAATACCCAAGCGGGTGGCGGACATAGTGAATAAGGAGTGGGAGAAGCCTGGCATACCTTTTGTCCCTCCTCCTATATTTAAGAAATTATTTCCTATGGTCGACCCCAGAAAGGACTTATGGCAAACAGTCCCTAAGGTCGAGGGGGCAGTTTCTACACTAGCCAAACGCACGACCATTCCTATTGAGGACAATTGTGCTTTCAAAGATCCTATGGATAAAAAATTGGAGGGTTTGCTTAAAAAGATTTTTGTACAGCAAGGTTACCTCCTTCAACCTATTTCGTGTATTATTCCTGTCACTACAGCAGCGTGGTTCTGGTTCGAAGAACTAGAAAAGTCGCTCAGTAGAGAGACTCCGTATGAGGAGGTTATGGACAGAATTCACGCACTTAAGTTAGCTAATTCCTTTATTTTAGATGCCGCTTTGCAGTTAGCTAGATTAGCGGCGAAAAATTCAGGGTTTGCAATTGTGGTGCGCAGAGCGCTCTGGCTAAAATCTTGGTCAGCGGATGTATCTTCCAAGACAAAATTGCTTAATATCCCTTTCAAAGGTAAGACCCTCTTTGGGCCAGAATTGAAAGAGATTATTTCAGATATCACTGGGGGTAAGGGCCATGCCCTCCCACAAGATAGGCCTTTCAAGGCTAAGAATAAGTCCAATTTTCGTTCCTTTCGCAATTTCAGGAACGGACCGTCCTCCAACTCTGCAGCCTCTAGACAAGAGGCTAATGCTTCCCAGACCAAACCAGCTTGGAAACCGATGCAAGGCTGGAACAAGGGTAAACAGGCCAAGAAACCTGCTGCTGCTACCAAGACAGCATGAAGGGGTAGCCCCCGATCCGGGACCGGATCTAGTAGGGGGCAGACTCTCTCTCTTTGCTCAGGCCTGGGCAAGAGATGTTCAGGATCCCTGGGCACTAGAAATAGTCTCTCAGGGTTATCTTCTAGAATTCAAGGAACTACCCCCAAGGGGAAGGTTCCACATCTCTCGTTTATCTTCAAACCAAATAAAGAGACAGGCATTCTTACATTGTGTAGAGGACCTGTTAAAAATGGGAGTGATACACCCAGTTCCAACTGTGGAACAAGGACTGGGGTTTTACTCAAATCTGTTTGTAGTTCCCAAAAAAGAGGGAACCTTCAGACCAATTCTGGATTTAAAGATTCTAAACAAATTTCTCAGAGTGCCATTGTTCAAAATGGAAACTATTCGAACGATTCTACCTACAATCCAGGAGGGTCAATTTATGACTACCGTGGATCTAAAGGATGCGTATCTACATATTCCTATCCACAAAGATCATCATCAGTTCCTAAGGTTCGCCTTTCTGGACAAACATTACCAGTTTGTGGCTCTCCCATTCGGGCTAGCCACTGCTCCAAGGATTTTCACAAAGGTACTCGGGTCCCTTCTAGCGGTTCTAAGACCAAGGGGCATTGCAGTGGCACCTTACTTGGACGACATTCTAATACAAGCGTTGTCTCTTTCAAAGGCAAAGGCTCGCACAGACATCGTTCTGGCCTTTCTCAGATCTCACGGGTGGAAGGTGAACATAGAAAAAAGTTCTCTGTCTCCGTCAACAAGAGTTCCCTTCTTGGGGACAATAATAGATTCTTTAGAAATGAAGATTTTCCTGACAAATGTCAGAAAGTCAAAGCTTCTAAATGCTTGTCAAGTTCTTCACTCTGTTCTACGGCCTTCCATAGCTCAGTGCATGGAAGTAGTAGGGTTGATGGTTGCAGCAATGGACTTAGTTCCTTTTGCGCAAATTCATCTAAGACCATTACAACTGTGCATGCTCAAACAGTGGAATGGGGACTATACAGACTTGTTTCCAGTGATTCAAGTAGATCAGAAGACCAGAGACTCACTCCGTTGGTGGCTGACCCAGGATCACCTGTCCCAGGGAATGAGCTTCCGCAGACCAGAGTGGGTCATCGTCACGACCAACGCCAGTCTATTAGGCTGGGGCGCGGTCTGGGATTCCCTGAAAGCTCAGGGTCTATGGTCCAGGGAAGAGTCTCTTCTCCCGATAAACATTCTGGAACTGAGAGCGATATTCAATGCTCTCAGGGCTTGGCCTCAACTAGCAAAGGCCAGATTCATAAGATTCCAATCAGACAACATGACGACTGTTGCTTACATCAATCATCAGGGGGGAACAAGGAGTTCCCTGGCGATGAGAGAGGTGACCAAAATCATCAAATGGGCGGAGGATCACTCCTGCCACCTATCTGCGATCCACATCCCAGGAGTGGAAAACTGGGAGGCGGATTATCTGAGTCGTCAGACCTTCCATCCGGGGGAGTGGGAACTCCACCCGGAGGTATTTGCCCAATTGACCCAATTATGGGGCATTCCAGACATGGATCTGATGGCGTCTCGTCAGAACTTCAAGGTTCCTTGCTACGGGTCCAGATCCAGGGATCCCAAGGCGACTCTAGTGGATGCATTAGTGGCGCCTTGGACCTTCAACCTAGCTTATGCATTTCCACCATTCCATCTCATTCCCAGGCTGGTAGCCAGGATCAAACAGGAGAAGGCCTCTGTGATTTTGATAGCGCCTGGTGAATATGTCATCGGCTCCACCATGGAAGCTACCTTTGAGACAGGATCTTCTAGTACAAGGTCCATTCGAACATCCAAATCTAGTTTCTCTCCAGCTGACGGCTTGGAAATTGAACGCTTGATGTTATCTAAGCGTGGGTTTTCGGATTCTGTGATAGATACTCTGGTACAAGCCAGAAAACCTGTGACTAGAAAGATTTACCATAAAATATGGAAAACATATATCTGTTGGTGTGAATCCAAGGGATTCTCATGGAGTAAGATTAAAATTCCTAGGATCCTTTCCTTTCTCCAAGAAGGTTTGGATAAGGGATTATCAGCGAGTTCTCTAAAAGGACAGATTTCTGCTTTATCTGTCTTGTTACACAAACAACTGACAGCTGTGCCAGATGTTCAAGCTTTTGTTCAGGCTTTGGTCAGGATCAAGCCTGTTTACAGACCTTTGACTCCTCCCTGGAGTCTAAATTTAGTTCTTTCAGTTCTTCAAGGGGTTCCGTTTGAACCCTTACACTCCATAGATATCAAGTTGTTATCTTGGAAAGTTCTGTTTTTGGTTGCTATTTCTTCTGCGAGAAGAGTTTCTAAATTATCTGCTCTGCAGTGTAATCCGCCCTATCTGGTGTTTCATTCAGATAAGGTTGTTTTACGTACTAAACCTGGTTTCCTTCCAAAAGTTGTTTCCAACAAGAATATTAACCAGGAAATAGTTGTGCCTTCTTTGTGCCCGAATCCAATTTCAAAGAAGGAACGTTTGTTACACAATTTAGATGTAGTCCGTGCTTTAAAGTTCTATTTAGAAGCAACAAAGGATTTCAGACAAACGTCTTCTCTGTTTGTCGTTTATTCTGGCAAGAGGAGAGGTCAAAAAGCTACTGCTACCTCTCTTTCCTTTTGGCTGAAAAGCATCATCCGATTGGCTTACGAGACTGCCGGACGGCAGCCTCCTGAACGAATCACAGCTCACTCTACTAGGGCTGTGGCTTCCTCATGGGCCTTCAAGAACGAGGCTTCTGTTGATCAGATATGTAAGGCAGCGACTTGGTCTTCTCTGCACACTTTTGCCAAATTCTACAAATTTGATACTTTTGCTTCTTCGGAGGCTATTTTTGGGAGAAAGGTTTTGCAAGCCGTGGTGCCTTCTGTTTAGGTAACCTGATTGGCTCCCTCCCTTCATCCGTGTCCTAAAGCTTTGGTATTGGTTCCCACAAGTTATGGATGACGCCGTGGACCGGACACACCAATGTTGGAGAAAACAGAATTTATGCTTACCTGATAAATTACTTTCTCCAACGGTGTGTCCGGTCCATGGCCCGCCCCTGGTTTTTTAATCAGGTTTGATAAATTTCTTTCTTTAACTACAGTCACCACGGCACCCTATAGTTTCTCCTTTTTTTCTCCTGTCCGTCGGTCGAATGACTGGGGGGGCGGAGCCTGGGAGGGACTATAGGGACAGCTTTTGCTGTGCTCTTTGCCATTTCCTGTTGGGGAGGAGAATATTCCCACAAGTTATGGATGACGCCGTGGACCGGACACACCGTTGGAGAAAGTAATTTATCAGGTAAGCATAAATTCTGTTTTCTTTGGATAGTTCCTGAGGCATAGTCATCCTAATCCTTGCACCAACTCCTCAGATGCTTAGAACCACTCTCCCCCTGGTAAAACCCATAATGACTTTTCCTCTCCCTATACCAACTCTACCCTCTTTCACTTCCTCAACACCTCTACATTGCTCCATTTCGCTCCCTCTCTCTACACCTTTCCCATTCCCTATATCCCTTCTTCAACTTTACATATCTTCCCAATTTCAAGAACCCTCCCCCTCTTTATCATTCACCTCTCTCTCCTCTTCTTTCTTCTCTCTCTCTCTTCCTCACCCTCAATATTGAATATACCAGTGCACAGGTGTGATGGATCATGCTTGTATGCAAGCTCAATCTTCAGAATAATTGGTCATGATTTTGCTGCATGCCCATGAGTATAGGTAGTGAATTAGTTATAGGTGGCAAATTGTTGTTAAATACTTTGATTGCTCCTACTAAATAACTTCACGGCACATATTTTATAGCCAACATTTTTACACATATTGGACACCCATATAACCTAGGTCCCAGCATGGCAATACCCATCAATACATTAAGACAAACGGCAAGATTTGATTTTCTACTAAATTAAAATAATACATATTTCATGGAGAGTCATGGAGAGTCCACGACGTCATTCCAATCACTAGTGGGATATTCACTCCTAGACAAAGAGCACCACAGCAAATCTGTTAAGTGTCACTTCCCTTACCCATAACCCGCCGTCATTCTCTTTGCCTCTGTCAATGGAGGAGGTAAAGTTTGGTGTCTGAATATATTGATTCCTTTTATTGGGTACTTTTCCCTGCAAGCAAGGATTTGGGTTAAGCTGTGTCCACGGCAATCTCTTGAGTAAGAGTAGCGGTGGCTTTTAAGCAGTTAGAAAGTAGTGAGGTGGTCCTTGCTCAGATTTCTAACATATTTGCTGCCTTTGGTATAGAAAGCCAGAGTTGGCTACTCTGTTCTTTCTTTTTCTACAGGTCTCTGCAAGGAGTATGTGTACTTTCACGCCTTGTGAGCTGTCTTCCTGCCGGACAGCTGGATTTGCAGGTAAGTGCTTTTGTCTTCTAGGTCTTGGAGACTTGCACTTAGGAGGATTTCTCTGCATTATTTATTTGGGACATGCTAAATCCTTAGTAGAGGATTTTATTTAGGCAGTGTGCAGGCACATAAAACGTATGTGACAGGATACTTAGAGGTTAATCTTCCTTTATGGGTATGAAGTAGTTAACTTAAAATCTGTGGCTTATTTTATTTATTAAGACTTTGTGTGGGTCTTATTGGGACTTGTGTCAGTTTTTTTTTCTTTTCACTTTGTCAGCACAAGGTTTCAGAGTGAGAACTTCAGACTCAGTTTACTGTTCGATCTTAAACAGCTTCTGAAATGTGAGCTGTGATGATAGCAGGATGTGATGTCACTAGCTGGGGGGCGGGGCTTAGGTCCGGTGTCTGTGTCGCAGTTAGTTTAGTACAATCAACCTGTCTGGATGTGTATTGCTATGCTCTGTAATAAAATAGAGTTGTACCATCATTGCTGTGTCCTGCATATGTCCTGCATCTCATGACATGGTGTCAGAAGTTCTGGACTACGCTTCTGTTTCTGATGATGACGATGTCAAAGTTTACCCCACCTGAGCCTTTTGACTTTTCTCAGCCTGCAGCTTGGCCCACATGGCGTCAGCGGTTTCAGCGCTTCAGGATTGCATCCAAACTGAACAAGGAGAGTGGTGAAGTACAAGTTAATTCTCTTTTATACTCTATGGGGAAAGATGTAGAGCCAGTGTTCAATGCTTTTACTTTCCAAGAAGGGGAAGAAGTTAACTTTGATATAGTTATGGATAAACTCAGTGCCCACTTCGTGCCCAAAAGAAATGTGATTCATGAGAGAGCTTGTTTTCACAAACGTAATCAGCGTGTGGGAGAATCTGTGGAGTCATTTTTGCGCAGCCTGTATGAATTAGCTGAATTCTGTGAGTTTGGTGTTGCTAAAGAAGAGCAAATCAGAGACAGAATAGTTATTGGAATTGCAGATGCTGAAGTCTCCCTGAAGCTGCAGTTAGAGCCTGATTTAACATTAGACGGGGCTATTAGGATGGCCCGCCAGAGTGAACTGGTGAAAAAGCAAAGTGCTGATCTGAGGTCTGAGAGTATTGTGGATGAAGTACAACAGTCTAGGAAAATTGCTAGTGAAAGGCACAGTGTGAGCGGTAGATCTAAAGTACTGGAAAGGCCTAGAAGTGGATGGGCGCAACATGGCCGATGCACACGGTGCTACCGGGCTCATGATCAGAGTGCTATATGCCCGGCCAGAGATAAAAGATGCAGGAAATGTAACAGAATAGGCCATTTTGAAGTGGTGTGTAAAACTGAATACATTAAGGAGATGCAGGTGGACAGTGACCAGGAGGGTCAGGAAGTGTCTTTTGTGGGGTCTGTTGTGGAACGGACAAGCTCAGAGGAAGATTGGAAAGTTACCTTTACTGTAATGGGAGCCAATGTTGATTTTAAGATTGACACAGGAGCAGATATCACTGTAATGTCTTTTGCTGAATTTATGAGACTGCCTCGACAGCCCCAGCTGGCGAAGGTTACTACAAAGGTTCATAGTCCTGGTGGCCGCATTGATTGTGTGGGGAAATTTCTTGCCAGCTGTGAGTACAAACAAAGGAAGTTCACCATGTGGGTGCATGTGATCCGAGGTCAGTGTGTTAACAGTTTATTGAGCAGAAAAGCAGCCTGTGACTTGGGCCTCGTGGCCAGAGTGAATGAGATCTCTGAAGATATGTTTGGCGAGTTGGGCCTACTGAGCTGCAAACCTGTCCGTATAGCACTTAAAAGTGACGCAGTCCCGTACAGTATTTCTACTCCTCGTAGAATTCCGTTCCCGCTCATGCCTCAAGTGGAGAAAGAGCTCATGCGCATGAAGTCTATGGCGGTTATTGAAGAGGTTGTTGAAGCAACTGATTGGTGTGCCCCCATTGTTCCAGTTGCAAAGAAAAACGGAAAGGTGCGCATCTGTGTGGACCTGAAAAGGTTGAATGAGGCAGTGAAGAGGGAGAGATTTGTGCTGCCGACACTGGAAGATATAGCCCCGAAGTTGGCTGGGGCGAAGTTCTTTTCCACATTAGACGCTTCTAGCGGCTTTTGGCAGATCCCCCTGGATCCAAAGTGCCGCAAACTGACTACCTTTATCACTCCGGTAGGTCGGTTCTGTTTCTGCAGACTTCCCTTTGGGATATCCTCCGCTCCTGAGATCTTTCAGAGGGAAATGAGTTCTCTCCTGAGTGGCCACGTGGGCACAGCAGTCGTCATGGACGACATTCTAGTGTATGGGTCTACAGTGGAGGAGCATGATCAGCGTTTGAGTTGTGTGCTGCAGGCTATCAATGAGTCTGGGCTGAAGCTGAATAAAGAAAAATGTCATTTTAGGAAAACTGAATTATGCTACTTTGGGCATATCATCAACGGGGATGGCATCAAGCCGGACCCCGAGAAAATTCGGGCTATCGAACAGATGAAAAGCCCTTCTGATGTACATGAGCTGAGACAGATATTGGGCCTAGTAAATTACGTGGGCAAGTTTCTTCCAGATTTATCTACAGTTTTGCACCCTATCACAGAGTTGCTTAAGAAAGATGTTGCCTGGGTCTGGGGACCCTCACAAGAAAAAGCGTTCCTGCATGCTAAGTCCCTGCTGGGGTCTGCCCCAGTGCTGGGGTTCTACGACCCTTCAAAAAAGACTGTGGTTAGTGCTGATGCAAGCAGTTATGGGTTGGGGGCTGCACTCCTGCAGCTGAATGACAACAAACTACAGCCCATCGCCTACTGTTCCCGCACACTGACGGCTGCGGAGTCAAAATACGCTCAAATTGAGAAAGAGTGCCTGGCTGCAGTTTGGGCCTGTGAGCGCTTTCAGCGTTATCTAGTGGGTTTGGAGAAATTTAGTCTGGAAACTGACCACAAACCGCTAGTCCCTCTTATCAATTCGTATGACATCGACAAAACACCCTTGAGATGCCAGAGACTTTTAATGAGACTGCTCAGGTTCAATGTTCAGGCAGTGCATGTGCCGGGGAAGCAGCTGGTTGTGGCAGATACACTGTCCAGGCTCCCGCTGGCTGCTGCTGAAGAATCCTCTACAGAATCGGATGTAAAAGTGTATGTTGATTCAGTTCTGGCCTCTAAGTCCATTTCTTCAAGGAAACTGGAAGAGATAAAGAAAGAGACATATTTGGACACAGATCTGCAAGAAGTTATAAGGTACATAAGAGATGGCTGGCCCGAGAGCCGGGCAGCCTGGATGTCTTTAAATGCTTACCAGCCAGAGAGGTCGCAGCTCACGGAGCTGGAGGGGTTGGTGCTGTTCCAAGACCGTATTGTAATTCCTGTCAGCATGAGGAAGGAGATGTTAAACAGGATTCATGATGGCCACTTAGGCATTACAAAGTGCAGAGAAAGAGCAGCTACAGCTGTGTGGTGGCCTGGGATCAGCTCCGACATTGCAAATCACGTGTCTAAATGTGCCTTTTGCCGGGAACGCCGGCCTACTCAGAGAAGGGAGCCCTTAATGTCTACTCCGCTGCCTGCGGGGCCGTGGCAGAAAATAGCTGCTGATTTGTGCGAACTGCACGGGAAAAAGTTTCTTGTTGTTATCGACTACTATTCCAGGTATTTGGAAATAGCACCCCTGAATGATATCACAAGTCAGGCCGTTATCATTCGCCTGAAGAGCTTGTTCGCCCGCTGGGGCATTCCAATGGAGCTGGTGAGTGATAATGGCATGCAGTTCGCTTCTACAGAGTTCAGTGCCTTCAGCAGGGAATATGATTTTGTACATTCCACGTCAAGTCCACATTATCCGCAGGCCAACGGAATGGCTGAAAGGGCAGTTCAAACAACAAAATTCATCCTAAAGCAATCTGAACCGTACCTAGCCCTCTTGTCATACAGGGCGACGCCCATTCAAGCCACCGGGTTTAGCCCGGCACAGCTGATGCTAGGACGCCAGATTCGCACCACTTTACCCTCAGTGGGTGTCTTCAAGCCGCCTGGCCCTGTTCCTCGGGACGAAGTCCTTAGGAGGGATGAAGAGGCCAAAAAGGGTTATCGTTTCTTCTACGACAGGAGACATTCTGTCAGGCCTTTACAGGAACTGAAAGCGGGCCAAAGTGTCAGAATTAAACTGGATGATGAGAAGAAATGGAAGACGCCTGCTACGGTAGTGGGCCGCTCTCCAGAACCAAGGTCTTACACAGTCCTTACAGAGGGAGGGACGGTTACACGCCGTAACCGAAGACATCTTCAGCCTGTACCTGAGAGTCTGGAACCGGATACCTCAGTACCACCGCCGGTGGGATCTCCTGTTCTAAGAGAGGTGCCTTCCCCTCAGCAAGATCATAGCGGGGATATATCTTTGCCTCCAGCAGACTCTTGTTCACCATCTTCTGTATCAGAGGACAATTCATGCAAAGTTACATCAAGCGGAAGAGTGGTGAGGCTTCCGGCCCGATACAGGGACTGACTTTAGCTAGAACAGTGACCGGAAGTATGGGCAGAATAATCCCATGGTCACTGTGGACTAGGGTAGTCTACCCCGATGTCCAAGTCAGGATGTAATTTGTTTGTTCATGTTTTCTAATCTATCTGTTTTTTATAATGTTCTAAAACAAAATGTTGTGTATACCCTGTTGGTGTACCTTGTTGTTTAATATATGTGAATGTATGCTTTGCCTTTGAAAAAGGGGAAGATGTGATGATAGCAGGATGTGATGTCACTAGCTGGGGGGCGGGGCTTAGGTCCGGTGTCTGTGTCGCAGTTAGTTTAGTACAATCAACCTGTCTGGATGTGTATTGCTATGCTCTGTAATAAAATAGAGTTGTACCATCATTGCTGTGTCCTGCATATGTCCTGCATCTCATGACATGAGCTTTTACTTTGATGCGCAGATTCATATTCAGCCGATCACATGACTCCCTCTCTTCCGCTTTCAGTTATGATTGGAGTGGCGTCAGCTGTGTTAGTCGAATCTTTTAGTCTTCCCTGTGAGACTGGCAGGTTTATTCTGGCAAGATTTTTTGTACTCCAGAGGGGCAGGTAGGGCACCTCAGTCTTCTGAGGTGTAGAGGTCCTTTATTAGGGGGTATGTTTTTGAGCGCAAATTTGCTCTGAGTAAATTTAAATTTAAAGTGACAGTGTCAATTTAAAAAATATTTATTTTTACTTGTCATTCCTGTATCTGGGAATGTTTTAAGCTATGGACATGGAGCAGGAGTCTGTTCTTATGGACAAATTTGTATTGTGTCTTGAGACCCAAATTGTGTTACCCATGCAATTTTGTTCCTCATGTCTAGATAAAACATTGAAATGTAAAGATAAATGTTTTGTTTCTGAGCCTGATGTCTCTCATTATGATACTGTTCAGGCAATGAGGCATATTTAACAAATGTCTGTCGGACCTGATCCGACAGAGCGGATCAGATCCAACAAACATCGCTGAATGCGGAGAGCAATATGCTCTCCGTATTCAGCATTGCACCAGCAGCTCTTGTGCAATGCCGCCCCCTGCAGACTCGCGGCCAATCGGCCACCAGCAGGGAGTGTCAATCAACCCGATTGTACTCAATAGGGTTGAATTCCGGCGGAAAGGGTTATGGAGCAGCGGTCTTTGTGACACAGTACTCAAGCTCTGTTCGGAGCTTGGAGCTTGATAGATAGGCCCCAATGCCACAGCTTTCTCCTCAGACGTTGAACGTCCCAAGCCTTAATGGCGTCACTTACAGTGCCCTGCAGTTCCTCTCAGCCTCCTGGATGTGTTTATTTGTCATCAGATTTTGCTGCACAGATATCCTCTGCAGTATCTGCGGCATTATCTGCTTTTCCTATGTTGGTAAAATGCAAGAGGAAATCTAAACATTTGTCAGATGGTAAGGTGTCTGTCCCATCTGCTGCCGTGAAGGTGGACCTTCCTCATAAGTCTGATGAGGAGGATACTTCGGTAGCCTCTGAGGGTGAAATCTCAGATTCTGACAGTATAATTCCTTTGTCTGATTCTGAAGAAGTAAACTTCAGATTTAAAGTGAAGGTAAAGTCAACCGAACTCGGTTACGTCATAGTATAGAGTATTTAAAAGTAGGCATAATTTAATTCATCTATTTTTTTATATTCTTATTTTGTGCAGTTTTTTACCTTTTAAACAGCCTATGATAACTCCGTTCCCCCGCCCGACATTTTGTCAAAATGATTGACAGACGAGTCATCTTTAATCCTCCAATGGTCGTTTTCCCCCGGGGTGTTCAGCACACTGTTTGAAACGTCAATCAAGTATTAAGCGCATGCGTTAAGCCCGAATAGCAGTGTTTATTGTACATGCTCGTACAATTGAGTATGCGCGTCTCATGAAAGAGGATGTACAATAAACACTGCTATTAGGGCTTAACGCATGCGCTTAATACTCGCGTGACATTTCAAACAGTGTGCTGAACACCATTCTACAGCAATCGCGGGCAATATAAGTACAAAAGCTGGTTACACGGAGCGGGTGGGACCGCTCTTGACGTCAGACATGGAAAAAAAGGAAGTAGGGTTTGGGAGGAGTCAGCAGAGAAACGCTAGAAAATTTAAAATCTATATATTTTACGAACAATAGCTGTTATCTAAAAACAAAGTTGGTGATTACATTAAGGTACTATTAATCATTGCAGTGTGGTCATCATTAACTGAAAAGTTTACCTTCACTTTAAGCTTGAACACCTTTTGTTTACTGTTAAAGGAGGTACTGGCTACTTTGGACGACTCCGACTCTCCTGACGCTGTCAACCCTATTATACAGGAATGGGAGAAAACAGGGATACCTTTCTCCCCGTCTCCTGTCTTTAAAAAGATTTTTCCTGTTGCTGACTCCATTAGAGATTGATGGCTCACGGTGCCTAAGGTAGAAGGGGCTATTTCTACTCTGGCTAAGAGAACTACGATTTCTATTGAGGATAGCTGTTCCTTTAAGGATCCAATGGACAAAAAGCTGGAGGCTTATCTAAAGAAAATGTATGTTCATCAGGGGCTTAAATGGCAACCTGCAGTTTGTATTTCCACAGTAGCAAGTGCAGCATCTTATTGGTGCAATGCCTTGTCAGAACTGATTTTAGAGGCTACTCTTTTGGAGGAGATCAAGGATAGGATTAAGGCTCTCAAACTAGCCAATTCTTTTATCTCTGATGCTAACATGCAAGTCATTAGACTGGGAGCCAAGATGTCGGGCTTCACTGTCCTAGGGAAGTGACACTTAACAGCTTTGCTGTGGTGCTCTATGCCTCCTCATGCTGGCCAGGAGTGAATATCCCACTAGTAATTGGAATGGCGTCGTGGACTCTTCATGTCTGGAAAAAAATTAATTTATCAGGTAAGCATAAATTTTGTTTTTGTTAAAGTAGTCATTATGGTGTTTTGGAAATTGCAGCAAAGGTGGCTGAGGTTTCATTGTTCTCCCTGATCTATAAGTAATTTCCAGTGATTTAAATACTGTAAGAATTTACATAGTTGACTTTATCTCTATAATATTCTGGCTTCCCCAATCTTTCTCCCCTCACATTTTTACTGTAACTTTCTGCCACCCACTATTTTTCTACCACCAGTTCATGTTCCTTTGTATATCATAGGTTTCTTGCTTACATGGATTTCTCAGATGGTAAGGGAAAAAATAATTTTACCTGTATAGTTATTGGTAAGATACATGTCTTAAATATAAATTTATGGACCAAGCTTGTACATTAACATTACCAGAAATATATAGAATATATATATATATATATTTAACAATTTAAAAAAATGCTTCGGTTGCACACTTTAGGTCTAACGCAGTTTTGGGTTAGTGCACATGAAGAAATAGGTAAGTTATGTAAATATTAAATATAAAACAATATTAATAACAATTATTAATAATTATTATAGATACTGTAAAATATAAATATATATTCTATTGATTTTTTAAACTATTTTAGTACATCTATAATAATTATTTACATTAATTATTATTTTCAATATTTTATATTTAATTAATACATAACACATCTTAATATAACTCATGTTGGGTTAGCGCACATGAAGAATTAGTGTTCACTTTCGGGCTTATGTGCGCAAACCTAACAGGAGTACACTAATTCTTTATGTGCGCTAACCCGACATGAGTTATATTAAGGTTTGTTATGTATTTATTAAATATAAAATATTGAAAATATTAATAATTAATGTAACCATATAGAGCCCCAACAAGGTTCAGCTGGGATCGTGTCTGCTTGTGCAATGCCACCCCCTGCTCAAGCTAGCTCAATGGTGCACAAATAGGGACGGTCAGGCTGTCAATCACCCCAAGCAAATATGTCCAGAGTGATTTTAATCTGCAAGCTAAGAGCTGGCATACAGGTTTGTAAGCAGCGATCTTATAACCGCTGCTTCTTAACTATCGGCTGCAGGCTCGCATGAGCGAAGGGCTTCCAAAGCAGCATACGCAGCTTGATAAATAGAGCCAATAATAATAATAATATACCTATCTATATGAATATATGCAGGTATAGATATATACAATTATATATAGGAATATTCATTTAAAAAAATACAAAGGACATTTTCCCATATATAAAGAACATTGGAATGCTATTTTATAAATTATTATTATATATATTATATCCCTTTGCAGTTAAATACATCGCCATATACCATATATCTTTGAACCCTTATAAAAAAAAAATATTAATATTTATATGAGTCATTTTTATCAAATAGTGTGTAACTTTATTTTAATGAATTTATCTTATTTTGGTGCAACTTTTATTTTATCCCTAGCCCTTTACATGAGGTCCTCAGTTGCACTAATATGATGTGTGTTAAATTCAATTGTGCTCTAGCAAATGCGTTTACTTTCAGTTTGTAAAACGCATGCAAATTAACACGCCCGCAATATTTTAATATTGTGTGTACGCTAACGTTAGAGCTCCACCCAGGAAATATATTCTATAAGTAACGTTTCAGGGTTACCTCCGTCTTCAGAAATGAACAATTTGTTCATGTCTGAAGTCGGGGGTAACCCTAAAACCTTACTTATGGAATAATTTTCCTGTTTGCATCAAGACCCAGTGAGTGCATCCATGATTACTGATTCATATCTTATCTTATCTTTTATATATATATATATATATATATATATATATATATATATATATATATATATATATATATATATATATATATAAAGTAATGAAGAGTGCACTCACCAGGACTTTTCAAAGTTTTATTTCAATTATATGAACGTTTTCGGGGGATTAGCCCCTTCCTCAGACATACAAAATACAATATGAGCAAAAACCCACACGTCCTGCTGTTCATTTTATGTATTTATGTTCACTATTTTTGCTGTTTGGGTCTGACTCATTTGTTGCCATGGGGGTGTCCTCACTTGTGGGAGGCACCTTACTGTGGAGAGCATGTGATTGGCTGGCCCACCTTTATAAGGGTGTCTGGTGTGGGTTTTTGCTCATATTGTATTTTGTATGTCTGAGGAAGGGGCTAATCCCCCGAAAACGTTCACATAATTGGAATAAAACTTTGAAAAGTCCTGGTGAGTGCACTCTTCATTACTTTCTATTTACCTATCTGCTGCACCCTGGGCATGTGATTTGGATTTCTGGAGTGCTTGTCTACTTTGAACTTGATATATATATATATATATATATATATATATATATATATATATATATATATATATATATATATATGTTATTTAGAATATTTTACAGTATGCTTAAATGTTAATAATTTTAAATAATTTATATGTAATATTTCAAAAACACGCATTGAAGTTAGCAATTCTTCATGCGCACTAATCCAACCACGTTAGACCTAAATCGCAAACCCTGATACGCATTATGCATTTTTTATATTCCTATGTTCTTCAAATATAAAATAATGTCATTTTTATTATGAAATATATATTTCTGTATATATCTTATACTTTTCATGTAAAATACATATCTATACCTATATATCTATAGGAATGGATATACAGGTATAGGTATATATAGATATATAGAAATATGTGTTTACAATACACAAAAGTACATTGTTCTGTATGTGAAGAACACTGCAATGTGAACTATTAATAACTCCTGTCAGGTTAGTGTGTAAGCGATAGGTGTTAGGTTGTTTTACAGTTTGCACTCTCCATTGACTTCTATGTGGAGAAGAAGTTAACGCGGTTGTGATATTTCACATAAGGCTAGATTACAAGTGGAGCGCTAAATTATCAACCAGAGATCCTAAAATTAACCAGAGATGAAATATCTGGTTAATTGTCTAAATATGCCCCAAATACCCTCAAAATAGAGGGCATTATAGTTTTTAATTTAAAAAAAAAAGTAGATTTTTAAAAAATAAATAAAAAATAACTGCAGTAGACAGTTTTGAGGCTTTAAAGTTGGTGGGTGTGGGTGTTAGAAAAAAAAACGGCACTGAAAAGTACCTTTACATTGCGGTCTATGGGAACTGTGTGTTCCCATAGACCGCAATGTAAATATATATGTATATATGCTTATATACATAAATAATTATGTTAATATATGAATAAACACGTTAACGCATAAATATATATGTATATATTCATATACATTTAAAAATGCTACCCATAGCTGTGCGACTTACCCCCTTTGCTGCGCAATGCTCTGATGCCGTCTCTGACGTTATCAAAATGAGGCTCCCATAGGAGCCTATAGAAGTGCGCACTCATGAGCACAATGCTTCCTAGCAATGCAACCAGCGTGTGCTGGTATTACACTGTGGAATGCTAATATCACATGCATGCAAGCAATATTTAACGCTCCACTTGTTATCTAACCTATAGGGTTTCTCTGGCGCACACATTTTTTACTTTCAACTCATAATTTGTGCGCTGCCTGATTTATATTATACATTGTTGCAAAAGCTGCTGCCATAGAGTACTGAACATATCTGAACACTCCTGAGCTACTGTGAGCCTACATATATTTATTCTCAACAAAGTTGAGTCCACGAATCATCATCAATTAGTGTTGGGAATATCACTCCTGGCCAGCAGGAGAAGGCAAAGAGCACCACAGCAAAGCTGTTATATATCACTCCCCTACCCACAATCCCCCAGTCATTCTCTTTGCCTGTAGTGCAAGGAGAAGGTGAAGTTTAGGTGTCTGATGAGAAGTTTTCTTCAATCAAGATTTTATTATTTTTTTAGCAGAGAAAGCTTACGCTGTTCTTTTCTGGGGTCTAGCCTAGTCCACTTCAGTCTCTTCAGTAGGGCAGTGGTGGCTTTTGAGCACTTGAGAACTTGTGAGGTACAATCCTCAATGTGTTTTCTCAAGAAAACCTGAGTAGGTTTACTCAGTTTTTCTCTCTTCACAGGTCCATGTGAGGTGCTGCACCCTCTCAAACCAAGTGAGCTGTCCTGCTGCTGGACAGCACTTTCAGGTAAGTGCCATTTTAATTTTCCTTTGCAAGGAGATTGCTGGCACTTGTTACAGCTAAAAGCTCTCTTATTTAATATGGGACTTTATTAAACCTTCATATTTGGGGTTTCTTTTAGGAAGTTTGGGCATTGAGACTGTGAGGTGGTTTATGGTGGCTCAGTGTGTTATAGTAGTTTTTATACTTTAGCTTTTGGTCATGGAGATTACTGTTGTAAGCCGTTTTTTCGGCAGTTAGGGCTCTGTAACTGCTCTGTATTTGAAAATGAGCTGCAGGACAGATAGGCACCTCAGTAAAGCTACTGAGGTGTATAGGTAACCTGAGGTGTATTTGGTTTGTTGCGCTAACACACATTTCTATTTAAAGACACAGAACACATTTATTTTTTATTTTCAAATAAAGATTTTTTACATTTTATCCTTATTTATTACATAAGATGGATCAAGAGGCTTTTCAAACCATTATCCCAGGCAAAGTTGCTGCTTGTCAGTTATGTTTTGATTTTCAGGTGGAACCCACAGTTCCTTTTTGTTCCTCATGCATTGAGAGAATTTTAAATTATAGAGATAAAATATTTGACCATGAGCCACCATTATCCCAGGCAAATGCTGTTCAGGTGTCTCCTGTTGCTGATATGCCGCAGCTTTCTCCTCAAGCGTCCCAACTTTTTCAGTCTCCACATACAGTGCCCTGTGTTTCCTCTTGCAATCTTGTAGGATTTTCTCTACAAGACATTGCTTCCCAGGTATCCCTTGCGGTATCTGAGGCCTTGTCAGCTTTCCCCATGTTTCAGGGAAGGTGTAAAAGGAAATTTAGGGAAACAGTTAGTAACGTTTCTGATCAAGTTCTATTCAGAGTGTCCATTCCCATAAGCCTGAGGAAGAAGACATGTCAGTAGCTTCTGATGCTGAAGTGGTATCCTTCAGATTTAAGCTAGAACACCTTTGCTTATTACTTAAGGAGGTTTTGACTACTATCGTAGTCAATCCTAAAAAGTCTAGTAAATTGAACAAATACTTTGAAGTTCCCTCCGTGGTGGAGGTTTTTCCGGTTCCTGACCATGCTGCAGGGATTATTGCTTGAGAATGGGAAAGAACTGGTATTCCCTTTTCTCCATCTCCTATTTTTAAGAAGATGTTTCCTATAGCGGATTCTATTAAGGAGTGGTGGCAGACGGTTCCTAAGGTAGAAGAAGGAATCTCAACTTTGGCCAAGAGGACTACTATTCCCATAGAGGATAGTTGTTCTTTTAAGGATCCAATGGAAAAAAAAATGATTGGAGGCTTTACTAAAAAAGATGTATGTCTACCAGGGTCTACAATGGCAACCTGCGATGTGTATCGCCACTGTTACCAGTGCTGCGGCTTACTGGTTTGATGCGTTGTCTGAATCTCTTCAGAGGATACCCCTCTTGATGAGATCCAGGACAGGATTAAGGCTCTCAGGTTAGCCAATTCCTTCATTACAGATGCTTCCTTACAGGTTATTAAACTGTGAGCCAAAATTTCTGGTTTTGCAGTCCTAGTCCACAGGGCCTTGTGGTTGAAGTCCTGGTCTGCGGATGTTTCATCTAAATCTAAGCTCATGGCTATTCCTTACAAGGGTAAGATCTTGTTTGGACCTGGTTTGGTGGAAATTATCTCAGATATTACTGGAGGGAAGGGTTCTTTTCTTCCTCAAGATAAAAAGAATAAGCAGAAGGGACGTCAGAGAAATTTTCGTTCCTTTCATAACTTTAAAGGCAAGTCTTCCTCCCCTTCCTCCAGGCAAGATCAAACCAAGCCTTCCTGGAAGCCCAAACAGTCCTGGAATAAGGGAAAGCAATCTAAAGGCATTCTTACATTGTGTCAAGGACCTTGCCGCCCTGGGGGTAATAGTTCCAGTTCCCTTTCAGGAAAGGGGTCTGGGATTTTACTCAAATCTGTTCATAGTTCCCAAAAAGGAGGGAACTTTGACCAATCCTAGATCTAAAATGTTTAAACAAATTTTTCAGAGTGCCATCCTTCAAGATGAAGACTATACGCACCATTCTTCCCTTGGTACAAGAGGGTCAGTTCATGACAACCATAGACCTAAATGATGCATACCTTCATGTTCCCATTCACAGGGACGATCACAAGTTTCTGAGATTCGCCTTTTTGGACAATTATTTCCAGTTCATGACCCTTCCATTCGGCCTTGCCACAGCTCCCAGAATTTTTTCAAAGGTTCTGGGGGCTCTTTTAGCTGTGCTTAGATCTCGGGGCATTGCAGTGGCACCTTATCTGGATGACATTCTGGTTCAAGTCCCATCTTTTCATGAAGCAGAATCTCATACGGAGATCTTGTTGTCTTTTCTTTGATCCCACGGATTAAATGTGAATCCGGAAAAAAGTTCTCTGGTTCCAGCAACAAGGGTTGTATTTTTGGGGACCATAATAGACTCCCTGTTTATGACGATTTTTCTGACGGAGGTCAGAAAAAAAAAGATTTTCGACTCTCCACGGCCATCAGTGGCTCAATGTATGGAGGTAATCGGTCTGATGGTGGCTTCCATGGACATCATTCCATTTGCTTGGTTCCATCTCAGACCTCTGCAGTTATGCATGCTTAGACAATGGAACAGGGACTATATGGACCTGTCTCCACGTGTAGATCTAGATCAGGCATCAATAGACTCTCTTCCGTGGTGGCTTTCTCAGGATCATCTCTCCCAGGGTACTTGCTTCTGCATACCCTCCTGGGTGATTGTGACCATGGATGCCAGCCTTCTAGGTTGGGGAGCAGTATGGGGCTCCTTGAAGGCTCAGGGCTTATGGACCCAGGAGGAGTCAGTCCTCCCATAAACATCTTGGAGCTGAGAGCAATCTTCAATGCTCTTCTGACCTGGCCTCAGTTAGCCATAGCCCGGTTTATCAGATTCCAGTTGGACAACATAACCTCGGTGGCCTACATCAACCACCAGGGGGGAACTCTGAGTTCCTTGGCCATGACAGAGGTGGCCCGAATTATTCAGTGGGCGGAGACCCACAACTGCTGTCTTTCTGTGATCCACATCCCAGAAGTGGACAATTGGGAAGCGGATTTTCTGAGCAGACAGACTTTTCATCCCGGGGGAGTGGGAACTTCATTCGGATGTGTTTTCCAGCTTGACCCTTAAGTGGGGGTAGCTGGAGTTGGATCTCATGGCTTCGCGTCAGAATGCCAAACTTCCGAGAGCCTGTGCATGTGGTAAGTATATGTGTGTGTAGAGTGTGTGTATGTGTGTAAGTATATGTGTGTGTAGAGCCTGTGTATGTGTGTACGTATAGGTGTGTGTAGAGCCTGTGTATGTGTGTAAGTATATATTTGTGTAGAGCCTGTGTATGTGTGTAAGTATATGTTTGTGTAGAGCCTGTGTATGTGTGTAAGTATATGTTTGTGTAGAACCTGTTTATGTGTGTAAGTATATGTTTGTGTAGAGCCTGTGTATGTGTGTAAGTATATGTGTGTGTAGAGTGTGTGTATGTAAGTATATCTGCGTGTGTGTGTATAAGTATATGTGTGTGTAGAGCGTGTGTATGTGTGTAAGTATATGTGTGTGTGTGTATAAGTATATGTGTGTGTAGAGCGTGTGCCTGTGTGTAAGTATGTGTGTGTGTATAAGTATATGTGTGTAGAGCCTGTGTATGTATGTAAGTATATGTTTGTGTAGAGCCTGTGTATGTGTGTAAGTATATGTTTGTGTAGAGCCTGTGTATGTGTGTAAGTATATTTTTGTGTAGAGCCTGTTTATGTGTGTAAGTATATGTTTGTGTAGAGCCTGTGTATGTGTGTAAGTATATGTTTGTGTAGAGTGTGTGTATTTGTGTAAGTATTTGTGCGTGTGTGTATAAGTATATGTTTGTGTAGAGCCTGTGCATGCGTGTAAGTATATGTTTGTGTAGAGCCTGTGCATGTTTGTAAGTATATGTTTGTGTAGAGTGTGTGTATTTGTGTAAGTATTTGTGCGTGTGTGTATAAGTATATGTTTGTGTAGAGTGTGTGTATGTGTGTAAGTATATGTGCGTGTTTTTGTGTGTAGATATATGTATGTGTAGAGAGGTTATATGTGTGTAAGTATATGTATGTGTATAGCCTGTGTATGTGTGTAAGTATATGTGTGTGTGGAGGGTGTGTATTTGTGTAAGTATATGTGCGTGTAGAGCCTGTGTATGTGTGTAAGTATATGTGTGTGTAGAGCCTGTGTATGTGTGTAAGTATATGTGGGTGTAGAGCGCGTGTATGTGTGTAAGTATATGTGCGTGTTTTTGTGTGTAAATATATGTATGTGTAGAGAGGTTATATGTGTGTAAGTATATGTATGTGTAGAGCCTGTGTATGTGTGTAAGTATATGTGTGTGTAGAGGGTGTGTATTTGTGTAAGTATATGTGCTTGTAGAGCCTGTGTATGTGTGTAAGTATATGTGTGTGTAGAGCCTGTGTGTGTGTGTAAGTATATGTGTGTAGAGGGTGTGTATTTGTGTAAGTATATGTGCGTGTAGAGCCTGTGTATGTGTGTAAGTATATGTGTGTGTAGAGCCTGTGTATTTGTGTAAGTATATGTGCGTGTAGAGCCTGTGTATGTGTGTAAGTATATGTGTGTGTATAAGTATATGTGTGTGTAGAGCCTGTGTATGTGTGTAAGTATATGTTTGTGTAGATCCTGTGCATGCGTGTAAGTATATGTGTGTGTAGAGCCTGTGTATGTGTGTAAGTATATGTTTGTGTAGAGTGTGTGTATGTGTGTAAGTATATGTGCATGTGTGTGTATAAGTATATGTGTGTGTAGAGCCTGTGTATGCGTGTAAGTATATGTGCGTGTAGAGCGTGTGTATGTGTGTAAGTATATGTTTGTCTAGAGCCTGTGCATGTGCGTAAGTATATGTGTGTGTGTATGTGTGTAAGTATATGTGCGTGTGTGTCTATAAGTATATGCGTGTGTAGAGCCTGTGTATGTGTGTAAGTTTATGTTTGTGAAGAGCCTGTGTATGTGTGTAAGTATATGTTTGTGTAGAGACTGTGTATGTGTGTAAGTATATGTGTGTGTAGAGCCTGAGTATGTGTGTTAGTATATGTTTGTGTAGAGCCTGTGTATGTGTGTAAGTATATGTGCGTGTAGAGTATGTGTAAGTATATGTTTGTGTAGAGCCTGTGCATGTGTGTAAGTATATGTGCGTGTAGAGCGTGTGTATGTGTGTAAGTTTATGTGCGTGTAGAGCGTGTGTATGTGTGTAAGTATATGTTTGTGTAGAGCGTGTGTATGTGTGTAAGTATATGTGCGCGTAGAGCCTGTGTATGTGTGTAAGTATATGTGCGTGTAGAGCGTGTGTATGTGTGTAAGTATATGTTTGTGTAGAGCCTGTGCATGTGTGTAAGTATATGTGCGTGTAGAGTGTGTGTATGTGTGCGATTATATGTGTGTGTAGAGGGTGTGTATTTGTGTAAGTATATGTGCGTGTGTATGTGTGTAAGTATATGTGTGTGTAGAGCGTGTGAATATGTGTAAGTATATGCGTTTATAGGGTGTGTATGTGTGTAAGTATATTTGTGTGTAGAGTGTATATATGTGTGTAAGTATATGTGTGTGTATGTGTGTAAGTGTATGTGTGTGTATTTGTGTGTAAGTATATGTGTGTGCATGTGTTTAAGTATATTGGTGTGAAAAATGTGTAGTGTGTGTAGCATATGTGTATGTGTGTAAGTATATGTGTGTATGTGTGTAAGTATATGTGTGTGCTTGTGTGTGTAAGAATATGTGTGTGTAGAGTGTGTGTAAGTATATGTGTTTAAGCATGTGTGCGTATTTGTAAGCATGTGTGTAAGTATATGTGTGTGTAGAGTGTGTGTATGTGTGTAGGTATATGAGTGCGTAGAGCCTGTGTATGTGTGTAAGTATATGTGTGTGTAGAGCGTTTATATATGTGTAAGTATATGTGTGTTTAGAGCTTGTTTATATGTGTAAATATGTGTGTGTGTGTAGAGCGTGTGTATTTGTGTAAATATTTGACTGTGTAGAATGTGTGTAAGTATATGTGTGTATAGAGTGTGTGTATGTGTGTAGGTATATGTGTGTGTAAGCATATGTGTGTGTAGAGTGTGTGTGTATGTGTGTAAGTAAATGGGTGTATAGAATATGTGTAAGTATATGTGTGTGTAAGTATATGTGTGTAGCGTGTGTCTATGTGTGTAAGTATATGTGTGTGCATGTGTGTGTAAGCATGTGTGTGTATGTGTTTAAGTATATGGGTGTATAGAATGTGTGTAAGTTTATGTGTAGGTAGAATGTGTGCATATGTGCAAGTATATGTGTGTGTAGCGTGTGTAATTATATGTGTGTGTATGTGTGTAAGTATATGTGTGTGTAGAGTATGTATGTGTGTAAGTATATATGTGTGTAGCATGTGTGTAAGTATATGTGTTTGTAGCGTGTGTGTAAGTATATATGTGTGTATGTGTGTAAGTATGTGTGTGTAGCGTATGTATGTGTGTAAGCATATGTGTGTGTAAGTTTGTGTGTGCAAGCATATGTGTGTGTAGTGTTTGTATGTTTGCATGTGAGGGTAGTGCGTGTGTGAGTTTTTGAATGAGCAACCTTTGTACACATGTATTTAACACATAAACCCTGATTGTTTTTCACTGTAAATAAATCAAATGCATTTGGAGCCATATTAAATTAGATTTAATGAATTCAAACTGAACATGTAGCTCATTGAGTTAAAGGCTGTTGAATTTCACTTATTTTAATGCTCATAACCGTAAATCTTTTCAATTCCTATCCAGGCATGTTGTGTTTAAAATGGCTCTCATTTGCATGAACTAATTGACCTTGGATACCCTTCTAGGAGCAAGCAGTTTCTTTAGCGAACATCCATATGATTGTTCTTGGCCTTTAATCAATTTGATTAATTTACCAATTGAAAATTAGCAACTTTTGCCAATAAAACAGTTTTCATTCTAAATTAAACTGTTACAATTTTGATGCAAGTGAAGGGATTATATTATTCAAATGCTATTTATTATATGTATTGTTTTTAATATGTATTTGAATTGAATTAGCCTGAACATGAGTTAAGTATTAACAATGTGCTACATATTTGACTAAGTGTAATATGAATAATCATGAGATGGATTGCTGCCATTTGGATACATTTCTTTAGAATTTGGTGTTTATTTAAATGTGGTTTACAGTTTAATCATGAAGCATCTAAGGACACTTCTATAAAAGGCAAGAAAAATAATATCAATGCTGAATAAGACGCAAGAAAATATTTCTGTGGTTCAGACTTATGGCAGGAAAAGTGAGTATCTGATGGTTCTCTCCATTTGCAAGAATTAGTGGATAGTGATGTGGGATGAAGGAAGGAAAAAAGACATTGCCCCACTCCAACCTGTATTTGTGATATTCTATTTCACCTAGGGTCTGATGATCTAAAGCTCTGGTGAGATGATCTAAGACGTCTCATCAGTACTGTGAGGTTCCTCAAACAATTTTAGCTTGAGAGCTGTTTGTTTAGCTATGTAAGGTTCTGAATGTGAAGTTGAGACTCCTACCAGTAACCCTGCCCTAAGGGCCCCTGGTGAAAACTTCCTTTGGGACCCCCCAAAGGTCACTTAGCAGTAAGTAATAGCAATATACATGCAGCTCTGTATACTGATTTGGAGGACGGATGGACCTGTAACCTGCACTAATAAAAAGGCTCCTCTGCATTAGTATTGTACACATTCTGCACACTCCTAGGTATTGGCTGGTGCTATGGGTCCCTCAGCACTTGGGCCTTGGTGCAACTGCACCTGCTGCACCAATAGTGGTTTGAATGAATTACAGCATGCCATTTTATCACTATAGTGGTCCTTTATAGAATGTAGGTTGGGAAACAGCTTGTAGCAAATAAAGAGACATGAGTCAAGAAAAAATAACTTTCTATTAATAATTTAGACTGGAACTAAATACCTTTCTGGAAAAATCATGATAAATCTGTAGGTCCATTTATATATATATCAGTTTTATCTGTATATTTCAGGTTTATCATTGTGTGTGGGGAGACTACCTAGTGTGGTGGAGAAAATTAGGCTCAGACAAGTCAAGAACATGAATCTACTAAAAATAATGTCATCTAAACATCCCAGATTTGTTTAAATCTGGTCCTATGAGTTGCTATTAACTTTTGTGATTTACAAGCATTTGTATATCAATATAAACGATAGTATCACAAATAATAGTGAGCACATGGAAACAACCACAAAAAGTAATTAAAAAATGCTTAGATTTGCTGTGTAGTCATCAAAATAAACCAACGTTTGTGTTCTTAAAGTATGTGTTCATGTACCCACTTGTGTGAGTAGCTTTATGCTGCAATGTAAGTGCAAATTTAAAGGAACATAAAACTGCAATAAGAAAATGGTGTATTTTTTATTACACTATTGCTTGCATAGAACTATAAATATCAATTGTAAATATCAATTGTAATCTTTTCAAAATTCTTGTTTGATATTGAAAAAATGGGACTGGATAGATTTTTGTTTTGTTTTGCAGTTCATAACCTCCACAATATACAATCTCCATTTCCCCATAACAGCACAGTTAGCAGCTGATAATGGCTGTCAAACACTGAAAACGTAAATGAGTGTGTGGGGTGAATGATGTCCATTTTGTTTTTTGCAATTGCACTGAGTAGTGTTTTACAATCTGAACGCTATTCGTATGGTCATGTTGGGTATACTGGGCATGTTTGCTCAATGATTTTTTCAAAACTTTTACGGCTAGATTACGAGATTTGTGTTAGAGGCTATGCGGGGTTAACGAGCAGTTTTCCCTCATCGCTCACTTACATGCAGCGCTGGTATTACGAGTTTTTACAAACCTGTCGTTAAAAGACAAGAAGTGAGCGTTGAGCAAAATTTTGCTCATTACCGCACTCCAATACCAGCGCTGCTTAAGTCAGCGGTGAGCTGGTGTAACATGCTCGTGCACGATTTCCCCATAGGAATCAACGGGGAGAGCCGGCTGAAAAAAAGTTTAACACCTGCAAAAAAGCAGCGTAAAACTCCTTAACGCAGCCCCATTGATTCCTATGGCGAAATAAAAAATATGTCTACACCTAACACCCTAACATGAACCCTGAGTCTAAACACCCCTAATTTTACACTTATTAACCCCTAATCTGCCGCCCCGACATCGCCGCGACCTACATTATACTTATGAACCCCTAATCTGCTGCCCCCAACATCGCTGAACCCTACATTATATTTATTAACCCCTACTCTGCCGCCCCCAATGTCCCCGCCACCTACCTACACTTATTAGCCCCTAATCTGCCGCCCCCAACGTCACCACCACTATAATAAACATATTAACCCCTAAACCACCGCACTCCCGCCTTGCAAACATTAGTTAAATATTATTAACCCCTAATATGCCGTCCCTAACATCGCCGCCACCTACCTACATTTATTAACCCTAATCTGCCGCCCCTAACGTCAACGCCACTACAGGGAGTGCAGAATTATTAGGCAAGTTGTATTTTTGAGGATTAATGTTATTATTGAACAACAACCATGTTCTCAATGAACCCAAAAAACTCATTAATATCAAAGCTGAATAGTTTTGGAAGTAGTTTTTAGTTTGTTTTTAGTTATAGCTATTTTAAGGGGATATCTGTGTGTGCAGGTGACTATTACTGTGCATAATTATTAGGCAACTTAACAAAAAACAAATATATACCCATTTCAATTATTTATTTTTACCAGTGAAACCAATATAACATCTCAACATTCACAAATATACATTTCTGACATTCAAAAACAAAACAAAAACAAATCAGTGACCAATATAGCCACCTTTCTTTGCAAGGACACTCAAAAGCCTGCCATCCATGGATTCTGTCAGTGTTTTGATCTGTTCCCCATCAACATTGCGTGCAGCAGCAACCACAGCCTCCCAGACACTGTTCAGAGAGGTGTACTGTTTTCCCTCCTTGTAAATCTCACATTTGATGATGGACCACAGGTTCTCAATGGGGTTCAGATCAGGTGAACAAGGAGGCCATGTCATTAGATTTTCTTCTTTTATACCCTTTCTTGCCAGCCACGCTGTGGAGTACTTGGACGCGTGTGATGGAGCATTGTCCTGCATGAAAATCATGTTTTTCTTGAAGGATGCAGACTTCTTCCTGTACCACTGCTTGAAGAAGGTGTCTTCCAGAAACTGGCAGTAGGACTGGGAGTTGAGCTTGACTCCATCCTCAACCCGAAAAGGCCCCACAAGCTCATCTTTGATGATACCAGCCCAAACCAGTACTCCATCTCCACCTTGCTGGCGTCTGAGTCGGACTGGAGCTCTCTGCCCTTTACCAATCCAGCCACGGGCCCATCCATCTGGCCCATCAAGACTCACTCTCATTTCATCAGTCCATGAAACCTTAGAAAAATCAGTCTTGAGATATTTCTTGGCCCAGTCTTGACGTTTCAGCTTGTGTGTCTTGTTCAGTGGTGGTCGTCTTTCAGCCTTTCTTACCTTGGCCATGTCTCTGAGTATTGCACACCTTGTGCTTTTGGGCACTCCAGTGATGTTGCAGCTCTGAAATATGGCCAAACTGGTGGCAAGTGGCATCTTGGCAGCTGCACGCTTGACTTTTCTCAGTTCATGGGCAGTTATTTTGCGCCTTGGTTTTTCCACACGCTTCTTGCGACCCTGTTGACTATTTTGAATGAAACGCTTGATTGTTCGATGATCACGCTTCAGAAGCTTTGCAATTTTAAGAGTGCTGCATCCCTCTGCAAGATATCTCACTATTTTTTACTTTTCTGAGCCTGTCAAGTCCTTCTTTTGACCCATTTTGCCAAAGGAAAGGAAGTTGCCTAATAATTATGCACACCTGATATAGGGTGTTGATGTCATTAGACCACACCCCTTCTCATTACAGAGATGCACATGACCTAATATGCTTAATTGGTAGTAGGCTTTCGAGCGTGTACAGCTTGGAGTAAGACAACATGCATAAAGAGGATGATGTGGTCAAAATACTCATTTGCCTAATAATTCTGCACTCCCTGTATATACCCCTAAACCTAAGTCTAACCCTAAACCTAACACCCCCTAACTTAAATATAATTAAAAGAAATCAAAATAAATATTCCTTTCATTAACTAAATTATTCCTATTTAAAACTAAATACTTACCTATAAAATAAACCCTAAACTAGCTACAATATAACTAATAGTTACATTGTAGCTAGTTTAGGATTTATTTTTATTTTACAGGCAAGTTTGTATTTATTTTAACTAGGTAGAATAGTTACTAAATAGTTATTAACTATTTAATAACTACCCAGCTAAAATAAATACAAAAGTACCTGTAAAATAAAACCTAACCTAAGTTACAATTACACCTAACACTACACTATAATTGAATAAATTAACTAAATTAAATACAATTAAATAAATTACATACAGTTACCTAAATTAAATTAAATTAGGGCAATCAGCCAATAGGATTGAAGTTCAATTCTATTGGCTTTTCCAATCAGCCAATAGAATGCAAGCTCAATCCTATTGGCTGATAGAATCAGCCAATATGATTGAACTTCAATCCTATTGGCTGATTGCATCAGCCAATAGGATTTTTTCAACCTTAATTCCGATTGGCTGATAGAATTCTATCAGCCAATCGGAATCTAAGGGATGCCATCTTGGATGACGTCACTTAAAGGTACCTTCATTCTGTTTTAGTCGTCGGAAGAAAAGGATGCTCCGCGTCGGATGTCTTGAAGATGGACTCGCTCCGCGCCGGATGGATGAAGATAGAAGATGCCGTCTGGATGAAGACTTCTGCCCATCTGGAGAACCACTTCGCCCGGTAAGTCGATCTTCAGGGGGTTAGTGTTAGGTTTTTTTAAGGGTGTATTGGGTGGGTTTATTTTTTAGATTAGGGGTTTGGGCTTGCAAAAGAGCTAACTGCCCTTTTAAGGGCAATGCCCATCCAAATGCCCTTTTCAGGGCAATGGGGAGCTTAGGTTTTTTTAGGTAGTATTTTATTTGGGGGGTTGGTTGTGTGGGTGGTGGGTTTTACTTTTGGGGGGTTTGTTTGTATTTTTTTTTACAGGTAAAAGAGCTGATTACTTTGGGGCAATGCCCTGCAAAAGGACCTTTTAAGGGCTATAGGTAGTTTAGTTTAGGCTAGGGTTTTTTTTATTGGGGGGGGGGTTATATTTCTGTAATTTGTTTATTATTATCTGTAATTTAGTGTTTGTTTTTTTTGTACTTTAGATAATTTAATTTAATTTAGGTAATTGTATGTAATTTATTTAATTGTATTTAATTTTGTATTTATTTTAGCTAGGTAGTTATTAAATAGTTAATAACTATTTAGTAACTATTCTACCTAGTTAAAATAAATACAAACTTGCCTGTAAAATAAAAATAATTCCTAATCTAGCTACAATGTAACTATTAGTTATATTGTAACTAGCTTAGGGTTTATTTTACAGGTATTTAGTTTTAAATAGGAATTATTTAGTTAATGATAGGAATATTTAGTTACATTTATTTTAATTATATTTAAGTTAGGGGGTGTTAAGGTTAGGGTTAGACTTAGAATTAGGGGTTAATAACTTTAATATAGTGGCGGCGACGTTGGGGGCGGCAGATTAGGGGTTAATAAATGTAGGTAGGTGGCGCGATGTTAGGGACGGCAGATTAGGGGTTAATAATATTTAACTAGTGTTTGCGAGGCGGGAGTGCGGCGGTTTAGGGGTTAATATATTTATTATAGTGGCGGCGATGTCTGATTCGGCAGATTAGGGGTTTAAATTTTTCTTTTAGTGTTTGCGATGTGGGAGGGCCTCGGTTTAGGGGTTAATATGTAGTTTATGGGTGTTAGTGTACATTTTAGAACTTTAGTTAAGAGTTTTATGCTACGGCATTGTAGTGTAAAACTCTTAACTACTGACTTTAAAATGCGGTACCAGTCTTGACAGGAGAGGGTGTACCGCTCACTTTTTGGCAGACTTGTAATACCGGCGCTATGCAAGTCCCATTGAAAAAATAGGATACGCAATTTACGTAAGTGGATTTGCGGTATTTCCAAGTCTGGCCAAAAAATGAGCGGTACACCTGTGCCTGCAAGACTCGTAATACCAGCAGGCATTAAAAAGCAGCGTTAGGACCGGCTAACACTGTTATTTAAGCCTAACACAAAACTCGTAATTTAGCCGTATATATTTTAAAAGTATTTTTTAATTATTATTTCACAAAACTTTGCTTTCAGTTTTGGCAGATTTTCATTTAAAATCAAGAAGAAAAGCGCAGGAATTAATTTCCATAAGAATAAAGTATCTGCAACTTTCATAACAGAATTTTAACATTTCTCATACTGTAAATCATTAAACTGTTAAGTGACAAGGTTTAAAATTTGTGCAAAATATCTGGACCTCACTGTACAGAAAGAGTTTTGTCTTTTTCGAATGTCTTTTACCATTAGAAGATGGCGACTCAAGGTTCTAGATATTGTAAATCATATTTATTCGAAATGGTTTTTGAGTCTGTTTACTGTAAAAACTGTGTAAACGATCTTGGTTGGCAATAAACAAGACTGAAATCAAATAATTAACCCCCGAACACAAACACAAAGACATAGTTGCAGATAGAAATCCTGTTTTAATAAGATGACATTACTGTAACTTACCAACATGAAATGCAAGTATGAAATAAACAGGACAGGAGTGATTAATGTCTTTTCTAATTGTTGTGGTCGTGTTTTTTGTTTTCTTGTGTTTCCTATAGATTTCGTTAGCTGTAGGAGATATAACGTATATGTCTATTAAATAATTTACATGTATAAGGTTCTATCCCGCCCACTACTTATGGGCTATACAACAGTGATGCATATACATTTTATGAATCTAGAAGACCATGTATTAATACAGTATATACATCTAAAATGGCGTATTGCACATAGGCAAGATAATAGAACCATTCAATGTTGAAAAGCCAGTTCTGCACTTTATCAAGTGCCTTTGGAATTTGATGTGTCCATTTTGTTTTCGATAGTCAGGTTGTGTAAGTTGTCCATGCATTGTGTGGGGGAAATTTTCCAATAACAAATCTGATATTTTTCATATGTCAAGACTTATTGGGAGTTGAAAAACAGCCCATAAACACGATATGCATGATTGGAATCAACCCCAATGTGTTTAACCCCTGCAAAGAGGTTAAATACATAGTTAAAAATCAGCTTTGAATTAACAATTTACTGCCTATACCTGATCTAAAGACAGCTGGTAAATGGTGGCTATGAATATATGCTGCCCCTGTTTGGGCTGGTGACAATGTTGGTCTGAATTTGAATTAAGCTTTGTGTTTAGCTCCTTTGTGAGGATTAAATGCACAGTTATAGTCAAGCAATAGTGCAATAAGAAAATGCTCTAACTCATGAGACCATTTTATTATTGCAGCTCTATGTCCATTTAAAGACTTATTAAAATGATAAATAACCTTCTGTGGCTGGGTTGTATAATACAAATCTTTATGACATGTCTTGTTTGAGTTATTTTGGATCTAATTATTTCTACAACATTCCAATGCAATTCCAGTTTATTTTTGTGTTTATTTCAAATCAATTACATAAACCATAAATAATGTATTAAACGCATTATGTTATAACGACCAGCGCCTCTATTAGCGATCAGTGAGGTCTGGATTCTTCAAACCACAATCTCATGAAATGGTAATTTCCTATGGTTGCTAAACTATTTACTGCTGAACAACACAAACAATAGTGGTTTATTGACTCTTATCCAATATCCATAAATATTTTCCTCTGCTAAAGAAACATGCAATAAATACTTTATACTGCATATTGTATCTATTTAAATGTGCAATTAATTCCTAATGTCAGCCTTACACGCATTACCATATTAATAATTTGTTTTAAAAATCCCTTAAAATTAAATCTAATACATTTTTTTACATTTTATTAACATTTACAAACAAAATAGTAGAATATGAAATTAAATAGTATGCATAATAGTGAAATAAAACTACATCATTTTAAAGTTTTTACAATAGGTAAGATTTAGTATAAATAACCCCTTCACGCCATTAAGACGTTCCATGCTGTCCTAACAGTGCTGGGCTTTAACGCCGGTAGAATGGCAAGGAACATCCTACCTTATATGGCATCCTGCAGCTTCCCCCTTTGACGTAGTCAAGAATCGGCCTGGGGTGTGTGCGTAGCAATGTAGACAGTCCCAATGTGTGTGTGTGTGTATATATATATATATATATATATATACACACACACATACACATACACAGGGTTCAAAATTTCAAGCCCTAAGCTACTAGCCAACCCAAAATATTACTCCTCACTCTTGACCCCACCCAATACCCACCCATACCACACCCACTACCCACAAATACCACAGCCACTAACCAACCGCTCTTTGCATATGTTTAGCCAATGTGAAACACCTTATTGTGTAGTAATTTTTTAATATTGTTTCTGTTTTATTCCATAACTTAAATAATTCTACAAACAGAAATAAATTAACAAGCAGAGAGAAAGCAGAGAGTGTTGACATTAATATGAGGTTATAGCAGACCTGTAAAAATTGTTTTATAATTATCATCTCTCATCTATCTTTCTCCACTCCATCCTCTCTTCAATCTCTCTTTTTACCGCCTCCCTTCTCTCTCAGGCCATATCTTCTCTTTACACTCGTTCTCTCTTCTCTCTCTCTCTATATATATGTATGTATATATATATATATATATATATATATTTATTTATTTATTTATTTATTTATTTATTTATGTATATGCGCATTTTATATAAAGATACATACATATACAGTATTATAAAATTGTACATATATACATAAATTAATAATTATACTTTCACATGTTGGTGTATAAATATACACACATGAATACAAAAAAAAATAATAATTCACAATAATATAAATACTTGAAAGTTGAACATGTATATATCGTATCTTAAAGGGACACTGAACCCAAACTTTTTTCTTTCGTGATTCAGATAGAAATTTTAAACAACTTTCTAATTTACTCCTATTATCAAATTTTCTTCGTTCTCTCGCTATCTTTATTTTAAAAGCAGGAATGTAAATCTTAGCAGCCAGCCCATTTTAGATTCAGCACCATGGATAGTGCTTGCTTATTGGAGGCTTACATTTACTCACCACTAACCCAGGTTCTCAAACAAAAATGGGCCGGCTCCTATGTATCACATTCCTGCTTTTTAAATAAAGATAGCAAGAGAACGAAGAAAAATTGATAATAGGAGTAAATTAGAAAGTTGCTGAAAATTGCATGCTCTATCTGAATCATGAAAGAGAAAAATGTGGGTTTAGTGTCCCTTTAATGTGTAACTAAATTATTAACATTGTATTACTCACATGTGTATGCATCATCTAATGATTTTGTGCTTGATCACTGTAAGTATAGTAGCTATCAGTCACACCATGTCTACCCCTGTATGGTATGAAAAATAAAAATAAGGGTAACTCCTCTTGTTAAAAATCCCAACATTTTTATTAGAACAGGATCAGACACAGAACACCACAACGTTTTGGGGTCAGTACCCCTTAGTCATGTCATCACATGACTAAGGGGTACTGACCCCGAAACGTTGTGGTGTTCTGTGTCTGATCCTGTTCTAATAAAGATTTTGGGATTTTTAACAAGAGGAGTTACCCTTATTTTTATTTTTCATACTCTATTGCTGGGAGTGTGTCAGTCACTCCAAAGGAGTACCCTCTACCTTGGGGTTCTAAGCCGGTGCTGGATTATCTTCATTTCATACCCCTGTATGGTCCCACTCATTTACAATGTTGTGCCTGTCCAGATTAGTGCCCATTTTACTGTTAGCAGTTGGCAGGATCCTGTACCTCCCTAGAAGTCCTGGGTTTCTAAAGCTGCGTGAGCAGCATGGGATAACCATGTAACCAAAATAGCTGAGACCAAAGCAGGGCAGCAATCTGAAATTCTGTAAAGGCACACAGTCTTAGTGTTTTGTTTCCCCATGTTCATTTAAATATCAAATTTAACATTTAAAGTGGAACAGGGTTGCTGTACCCGGGGCTACTGGGCTGTACTTGGGTCAAATATTACCAGTTCTCCCCTGCTTCTATAATCAAACTTACTGATTTCTCTTAGTATCCTTTGTTACTTAGCGCCTTTTAATAACAGCATATCTAAGTAGGTCAGGGAAGTGCTGGTGTTTTCAGAACTGTATGTATAATATTGTTCAAAACAATGTTGCAAACATAATTGTCATACAGTGTTTAAAACACAAGCACACTTCTCAGCATATCTAGATTTGCTCTCAAAGAAAAAAGCTAATTTTAAACAAAGGATGTCATGTGAATTAAGCAAATGTAATAATATAAAGTAAATGGGAAATAATTTTTTTTAATTGGATACACTATCTAAGTCATGAAAGTTTAATTTTCTTCAATATCCTTTTAAACTGGTGTGCCTTAAAGGGACATTAAACACTAAGGGCCAGATTACAAGTGGAGCGCTAAATATCGCTTTAGCGAAAGCGATATTAGTGCTCCACTGACGCTGGTATTACAAGTTTAAAGCAATACTAACATGAGCTAACACTCGCATTGCTGGGAATGATTGCACTCACGAGAGCGCGCTTCCATAGGCACCAATGGGAGCCTCGTTCTGATGCCATCATACACGGCACAAAAAAGAAGCGATTTGAAAGGGGTAAGCAGCGCAGCAATGGCAGCATATTGTAAATATATATGTATATGACTATTTACAGATATATTTACGTGTTAATGTGTGTATATATACACATCTTAACAGATAAATATATATGTATATAAGCACATACATATATCTACTGGGAACACACAGTTCCCATAGACCTCTTTGTAAAGGCACAGTGCTGTTTTTTTTGTCACCCCACAGCCACCAATTTTAGCCCCCAAAGTGCAGTTTTCTTTTCTTTTTTTAAATGCTAAATTTAAAAAAAAGAAAACTAACACTTGATTTTGGGGGCATTTGGGGCACATTTATAAAATTAACCAGAGATATGATCCCTGGTAAATTTTATAAGAGCTATTTGCTACCGCAAGCTCATGGTAGCAATAACCAGTCACTTATTATTTATTGCACGTCTGTAAGCGATGTAAAGGCACTTTTAGTGCCATTTCTTTTTCGAAAACCCCACAGCCGCCGACTTTAGCCCCCAAAAACTGCTAAGAGACAGTTTCTTTTTTTTTTTTTTTTCTTTAAAGCAACATTTAAAAAAAATAAAAAAAAATAAAACTAACACTTAAAGGGACATAATACTCATATGCTAAATCACTTGAAACTGATGCAGTAACTGTAAAAAGCTGACAGGAAAATATCACCTGAGCATCTCTATGTAAAAAAGGAAGATATTTTACCTCACAATCTCCTCAGCTCAGCAGAGTAAGTTCTGTGCAAAAAGTTATACTTCACCTGCTCCAGCTGCAGGTAAACAAATTTAAAAAAATGAAGAAATGAACAGCAGCCAATCAGCATCAGCAGTGCTGAGGTCATGAACTCTTACTGTGATCTCATGAGATTTGACTTAACTCTCATGAGATTTCATAGTAAGCTTCCTTTACCTGATTGGTGAAATAATATGAGAGTGCACGATGCTAGTCCCTTCAGATGTCCCAGGACAAACACACTAAAATGCTGCTTAGAAATCCTTTACAATGGGAGGTGGCTACTGAGGAACTTTTGAGGTAAAATATCTTTCTTTTTTACATAGAGATGTTCAGGTGATATTTTCTAATCAGCTTTTTACAGCTATGCTGCATCACTTTCAAGTGTTTAAACATTTGGGTATTATGGCCCTTTAAGTTCGGGGGCAATTGGGGGACATTTATCAAATTAACCAGCGATCTGATACTTGGTAAATTTTATAAGCGCTAATTGCTACTGTAATGTCTGGTTATTTATTGTGCGCCCACAAACGGGCATATTTAGCTGTGTGAAATATAACAGTGTTCTGCACTTCCATTTTTAACAGAAACTGAAAAGCTCACAATTTCAGAATGGAATTACAGGAAAGAGGGACAAAATAAATAATGAAAATATATTGTAGAGTTTTTTTTTAATATATGTGATTTATCATTTTAAATGACCATCTCAAAGTGTTTAATGTCCCTTTAACGGTAATTATTTACCCAACTGATAGCATACTGTCACAGAGCAGAGTTCAAAACGATTGTGCCAAAAAGAGCCAGTACATCTAAGTTAGGAGAATACAAATAAAGAGAGATCTGGGTAGGTTTAGATGGATCAATTGCAAAGCGAAGAACAGAGCTACAGAACAGCAGATAAATAAAGGTCCAAAGCTGTTGACAGGAAGACTAAAAAGATACCATGTTTGATGCACATGAGGTGGGCATCCTGAATTATTTTCATTAGCTCAATGGCTGTAAAACAGGGCTGCAGCAAGTCATTGCAGAGCAAAAAGGATGTACCTTCCACTGTGAGCCAAAAGGATAAACACCAGATTACTAAAGGCCACTACGGATATATCTGTGTACAGACTTTATGTGCTTGTTAAATGATAAACGGATGTCTATTAGTATATAACATAATTGCATGACCTACTCCACGGTAACTGGGTGTAAATTTTAAATATTTCCCTTTTTATCACAACTCCAAAGCTTATGTCACTGCACAGCACAAGCTGATGAGACCATACCCACTGCACGGCTGCCTGCAGGTCCATGAAGCAGATGAGTATTCCCTAAAGTGAATAATATTTTTTATACAGATGTATATCTTAACCACTGAGAGAATTAAACTATATTTTATATAATTTATCCCAAAAGTAAACAATGCATTCCATTATTAACAGCCCTTGTGTAAGTAGTACAAATGCAGTCCACAAGGCATAGTCATTATTTAGACAGTCAACAATTCATCTCTTAATGACAGTATTCGGAGGACCATTGACTCAAATTCACAAAAATATCTAAATCATGGTATGGATAAACTTATAGAGAGAGTTAAAACATTTGGATTATATATTGTTTAAAATCTATAATAAATCATATCTAACCTTACAGTAAAGTGGTCTTTAATATCAAGAGTAAGATGCATGGACTACAAGTAATCTTTTATTTTTCTAAATAAAATTATTTATCTTAATTCTGGTTCCTACTGTTAAAGGGACATTAAACCCCAAAAAATTCTTTCATGTTTCAGGTAGAGAATACAATTTTAAACAACATTCCTATTTACTTCTATTATCTAATTTGCTTCATTCTTTAGATATCTTTTGTTAAAGAAATAGCAATACGCATGAGTGAGCCAATCACATGAGGCATCTATGTGCAGCCACCAATTAGAAGCTACTGAGCCTATCTAGATATGCTTTTCAGGAAAGAATATCAACAGAATGAAGCAAATTAGATAATAGAAGTAAATTAGAAAGTTGTTTAAAATGGTATTCTCTATCTGAATCATGAAAGAAAAAATTTGGGTTTAATGTCCCTTTAAGCTTAATATAAAAGAAAAATGCAATTATAGTAAAATACTGGCATATTGATTATAGGCATCTATAGTAGTAGAAGATCGAGTATAACATTCTTGTATGTACATTTTTGTGTCTATAAACCTCATCAACTGTGCGTTCACAAGCTGAATAAAGGTGAACTATATCAAAAATAAACATCAAGAATGTATCTGCTCTTGTGAAAATTATAATCCTCTACCTATTTCCCATGAGGATATACTTTTTATAATATCTGTCTCCTTAATGGAAATGTGTTATTGTTTTATCTGAATGAGCCAATACCAAAACAGTTAAAACTGTTGTTTCATCATACTAGTTATTTGTGGTTTCGTGTGGGATAATTTTACTGTCTTTGGAACTGAGAGTAGGTGTTTGTTGGTGCATTACTTGCATCATTTTATGACAGTAAGTAGAATATGTCTTACAGCATTTAATTTTACTTTTTTGATACACTTAATCTTGAAACAAGATAACATTTTTACGGGCTACAAGCAAGATCTTTATTACTGACTTTGTGTGTCACATTATATTTCTTTATATTTGTATATGTATTGGATGGTTTTCGAAGGTTTACTATGTGAAGATAATTTTTTTAACTATTTTTTAAATAGAACATGTTATTTTATCCAAATGATCTATTTGTATTTTTCCTGTGTTGTAAATTAATAAAGTTTAAAATGGTGGTTCACAAAATTTTACCTGTATACAAGCTCCATGCATAGATTTAAAATATTGATTTCAGCAATATTTGTATAACTTTATTATACCAGGAAATGATCATGTTCATTAACAAGTGAGCTGAACAAGCATGAGTAACTTAAAAACTGAAAAAGAAAGAAGTACAAGCAGCCGTTATATACAGGTGTGCTAGCTGGAGGCGCTGGTTCAGGTTGTATCAGTCGTTGGTATCTTCCTTTCCTTCCTCGTTGTATAACTCTAGGTGCAAAATAGTGGTGCTGAAATATCAGACAATACACCATACAAAGGTGAATATCTACTCACAGTGTATATTGCAGGTTACCGGCTCCTTCCCAATATGAAAAGACAATATCACAGATTGAGTAAAAAAGTTTGTCTTTATTTGGCTCAACGCAAAAGCGTTTCAACGGTCCCAGCCGTCTTTCTCAAGAGCAATAAAAGTGCTTTACAAACCAAAGCATACCTTTCCGCTGCACAGGCGGCCTTTAAATACATGTCAGTTACACTACCTGTTTCCCCATTGGAGGAGAGCAGGTTTACACCCGATTCAAAATTTCTATTGTAAATTTAAAATAAACATCTAAAAGAACATAAAAAACAATATTAATTATATTAGAAACTATAAGTTTGTTTTAAAATATAAAATTTCTGTAGATATCATCATTTTCGCCGGTTTTGTAGTTCCCTTTCAGGTAGTTTTCTGTTTCAAGTTCTCTTTCAGGTCCGGTATGTCAGTGAAGATCACATGTTATAGGTTGTCCAATGAAATTCAGTTTCTGGTATAGTGATGTTTTGTAGTTCCCTTTCAGGTAGTTCTCTATTTTAGGTTCCCATTCAGGTCTGATATGTCAGTGGGTATCACATGTTATCGAATGTCCAATGAAAAACAGTTTCTGATATAGTGATATTGATTGCCTTCTTTTTCTCAAAATAAAAAGACATAAGTGTTATTCACAGATACAAAGTTTCTTATATGAATTCTACTTATCAAAATATTTAGAGGAGGTAGAATAAATTGCCACTTAGAAGTTTGTTACAAGTTGGAATAGATACTTTTTATAATTAAACATCCATATTATAAATAGACTTCTATACTTATTGAATTTTAAATATTGACTCAGTGACTTGTGTGTTGCATATAATTTCTTGAAATTAAGTGTGAGAATTATATTCTTTTGTACAATATGTGTATATATAAACATTAAGTGTGGTGATATAACATGAACTGTCTGTATAAATACATGTTTATTTTGCCCCCCTTTCATGTACTAATGTTTTTCAGTATTCACTTTACACAAATTTTACTGGTTTATTCGGGCCCCATTTTTTCTTAGGAACACATTATAGATTATCTGTTTTCCCCCCTTTCATATGTTGAAGGTTTTTAAGACAAAAACAGCTTCTTCTTTTTTTTTTTTTTTTGTGTGTCCTTATACTCGTATTCACCTCAACAAGGACAAAAAATGTTACTGATTTATTTAGGCCCCATATGTTCACCTTTTGAATTTATCATTTATTTTGCCCCCCTTTCATATGTTAAGAGTTTTTTTTAGACAAAGGCAGCAATTTTTGTGTCCTTATTTAGACCCCATTGGGCATATGTTCTAAGTGTATATATCCATTTTAATTCTCTTTGGTCTAGTTGTTTTGCCAGATTACCACCCCTCCAATGAAGTTCAACCTTCTCAATTCCTATCCATAGAAAGGATTCTTTTGTGAAATGTTCACAATTGTTGCAGTGTAGCGGCACTCCGTGGTCATCATGATTCTTTTCTATTTTATTTTGATGTTCCATGATTCTTGTTTTTAAAAATCTGGACGTTTGTCCTAAATACTGGATTTTGCATCCACATTGCAACAAATATATCACATTTTTACTTTTGCAAGTAATGAATTCTTTTATTTCAAAATTTTTTCCCGTAACTGTGGAGTCAAATGTTTTGTGTGTTCTTCTGGTGTAGTTACAACCTTTGCATTTGCCGCAAGTGAAGAAGCCTGTCATGTTACTTATTTGTAAAGGTTTTTTGGGAGCTAATTTTTGTTTCAAATGTTGTCCTTTTCTGAAGATAACTGTGGGCTTAGCTGGAATTATAGGTCCTAGATATTCATCCTCCTTTATAATGTGCCAGTGCTTTTGTATAATTTTTTTGATTGTATGATGTTCTACATTAAATGTGGTCACAAATTTAGGGAAATTATTATTAAATGAGGTCTCATTTTTGTGTTTGTTTTCTAACAGGGTTGATCTTATTTTATTTCCAACTTCTTTTCTTTTTTGTTCTAAAGCTCTTTGGTCATATCCCTTTTGTATGAATCTTTCTTTAAGTATTCTTGATTGTTGTTCGTAATCATCTATATTGCTGCAGTTCCTGCGTATTCGTAGGAATTGGCTTTTTGGTACTGACTTTAGCCAGTTAGGATGGTGGCAGCTATCATGTCTAATGTAGGTGTTAGTGTCACACTTCTTAAAGTATGTTTTGCTGTGGATTTTTTCATCTATAGTGTAAAGAGTTAAATCTAAAAACTGTATTTCTTTTTTGTCATATTCTACTGATAATGTGACTTGCTGATTATTGTTATTAAGTATTTGTACAAATTCTATGAGTTTGGACTCACCCCCTTCCATATGCACAGAATGTCATCTATATATCTATATGTATATGAAAAAAAGAAGAAGCTGTTTTTGTCTTAAAAACCTTCAACATATGAAAGGGGGGAAAAACAGATAATCTATAATGTGTTCCTAAGAAAAAATGGGGCCCGAATAAACCAGTAAAATTTGTGTAAAGTGAATACTGAAAAACATTAGTACATGAAAGGGGGGCAAAATAAACATGTATTTATACAGACAGTTCATGTTATATCACCACACTTAATGTTTATATATACACATATTGTACAAAAGAATATAATTCTCACACTTAATTTCAAGAAATTATATGCAACACACAAGTCACTGAGTCAATATTTAAAATTCAATAAGTATAGAAGTCTATTTATAATATGGATGTTTAATTATAAAAAGTATCTATTCCAACTTGTAACAAACTTCTAAGTGGCAATTTATTCTACCTCCTCTAAATATTTGGATAAGTAGAATTCATATAAGAAACGTTGTATCTGTGAATAACACTTATTTCTTTTTATTTTGAGAAAAAAAGAAAAGGCAATCAATATCACTATATCAGAAACTGTTTTTCATTGGACATTCGATAACATGTGATACCCACTGACATATCAGACCTGAATGGGAACCTAAAATAGAGAACTACCTGAAAGGGAACTACAAAACATCACTATACCAGAAACTGAATTTCATTGGACAACCTATAACATGTGATCTTCACTGACAGGACCTGAAAGAGAACTTGAAACAGAAAACTACCTGAAAGGGAACTACAAAACCGGCGAAGATGACGATATCTACAGAAATTTTATATTTTAAAACAAACTTATAGTTTATAATATAATTTATATTGTTTTTTTATGTTCTTTTAGATGTTTATTTTAAATTTACAATAGAAATTTTGAATCGGGTGTAAACCTGCTCTCCTCCAATGGGGAAACAGGTAGCGTAACTGACATGTATTTAAAGGCCGCCTGTGCAGCGGAAAGGTATGCTTTGGTTTGTAAAGCACTTTTATTGCTCTTGAGAAAGACGTCTGGGACCGTTGAAACGTTTTTGCATTGAGCCAAATAAAGACAAACGTTTTTACTGAATCTGTGATATTGTCTTTTCATATTGGGAAGGAGCCGGTAACCTGCAATATACACTGTGAGTAGATATTCACCTTTGTATGGTGTATTGTCTGATATTTCAGCCCCACTATTTTGCACCTAGAGTTATACAACGAGGAAGGAAAGGAAGATACCAACGACTGATACAACCTGAACCAGCGCCTCCAGCTAGCACACCTGATCTATTCACACAGACCTTGGGAGAGAATGTGGGACGGCTGCGGTTCACCAGAAGGGGAAAGTATTAATACATATTATACACCTGTTTGCATGTATAGCCGTTATATACAGTAGCATTTAAAACCGTTTAATAAATGGCTTCACATTGTCATAATTCTAAAATATATAAATACTAGTCCTAAAGCCCGTTCATACGGGCCATTTTTTGCAGTACAGCGGTCCCACCTCTTGCGCTCTCTCCCTCCCCCTCTCTTTTGCTCTCTCTCTCCCCCTTTCTTTTGAGCTTTCTCTCTCCCCCCTCTCTTTTGAGCTCTCTCTCTCCCCCCCTCTCTTTTGCGCTCTCTCTCTCTCCCCCCCTCTCTTTTGCGCTCTCTCCCCCTCTCTTTTGCTCTCTCTCCCCATCTCTTTTGAGCTCTTTCTCTCCCCATCTCTTTTGAGCTCTTTCTCTCCCCCCTCTTTTGCGCTCTCTCCCCCACTCTTTTGCACTCTCTCTCTCCCCCTCTCTTTTGCGCTCTCTCTCCCCCTCTCTTTTGCGCTCTCTCTCCCCCTCTCTTTTGCGCTCGCTCTCTCCCCCATCTCTTTTGCGCTCTCTCCCCCTCTCTCTCCCCTCTCTTTTGCACTCTCTCTCCCCCCTCTCTTTTGTGCTCTCTCTCCCCTCTCTTTTGCGCTCTCTTTCCCACCCTTTCTTTTGCGCTCTCTCTCCCCCCTCTCTTTTGCGCTCTCTCTCCCCCTCTCTTTTGCGCTCTCTCATCCCCTCTCTTTTGCGCTCTCTCTCCCCCCTCTCTTTTGCGCTCTCTCTCCCCCTCCCTTTTGCGCTCTCTCTCCCCCTCTCTCTTTTGCGCTCTCTCTCCCCCTCTCTCTTTTGCGCTTTCTCTCCCCCCTCTCTTTTGCGCTCTCTCATCCCCCTCTCTTTTGCACTCTCTCATCCCCCTCTCTTTTGCACTCTCTCACCCCCCTCTCTTTTGCGCTCTCTCCACCCCTCTCTTTGGCACTCTCTCCCCCCTCTCTTTTGTGCTCTCTCTCCCCCCTCTCTTTTGCGCTCTTCCCCCCTCTCTTTTGCGCTCTCTCTCTCTCTCCCCCCTCTCTTTTGCGCTCTTCCCCCCCTCTCTTTTGCGCTCTCTCTCTCCCCCCTCTTTTGCGCTCTCTCTTCCCCCCCTCTCTTTTGCGCTCTCTCTCCCCCCTCTCTTTTGTGCTCTTCCCCCCTCTCTTTTGTGCTCTCTCCCCCTCTCTTTTGTTGTCTCTCTCCCCTCTCTCTTTTGCTGCCTCTATCCCCCCTCTCTTTTGCTGTCTCTCTCCCCCTCTCTCTTTTGCTGTCTCTCTCCCCCTCTCTCTTTTGCTGTCTCTCTCCCCCTCTCTCTTTTGCTGTCTCTCTCCCCCCTCTCTTTTGCTGTCTCTCTCCCCCTCTCTCTTTTGCTGTCTCTCTCCCCCTCTCTTTTGCGCTCTCACCCCGTCTCTTTTGTGCTCTCTCACCCCCTCTCTTTTGTGCTCTCTCTCCACCCCTCTCTTTTGCGCTCTCTCTCCACCCCTCTCTTTTGCGCTCTCTCTCCACCCCTCTCTTTTGCGCTTTCTCCCCCCTCTCTTTTGTGCTCTTCCCCCCTCTCTTTTGCGCTCTCTCTCCCCCCCTCTTTTGCACTCTCTCTTCCCCCTCTCTTTTGCCCTCTTTCCCCCTTTCTTTTGCTGTCTCTCTCCCCCTCTCTTTTGCTGTCTCTCTCTCTCTCTCTCTCTCTCTTTTGCTGTCTCTATCCCCCCTCTCTCTTTTGCTGTCTCTCTCCCCCTTTCTTTTGCTGTCTCTCTCCCCCTTTCTTTTGCTGTCTCTCTCCCCCTCTCTTTTGCTGTCTCTCTCCCCTCCCTTTTTTGCTGTCTCTATCCCCCCTCTCTTTTGCTGTATCTCTCCCCCTCTCTCTTTTGCTGTCTCTCTCCCCCTCTCTTTTGCTGTCTCTCTCCCCCTCTCTTTTGCTGTCTCTCTCCCCCTCTCTCTTTTGCTGTCTCTCTCCCCCTCTCTCTTGCTGTCTCTCTCCCCCTCTCTTTGCTGTCTCTCTCCCCCTCTCTTTTGCTGTCTCTCTCCCCCTCTCTTTTGCTGTCTCTCTTCCCCCTCTCTTTTGCTGTCTCTCTTCCCCCTCTCTTTTGCTGTCTCTCTTCCCCCTCTCTTTTGCTGTCTCTCTTCCCCCTCTCTTTTGCGCTGTCTCCCCCTCTCTTTTGCTGTCCCTCTCCCCCTCTCTCTTTTGCTGTCTCTCTCCCCCTCTCTCTTTTGCTGTCTCTCTCCCCCCTCTCTTTTGCTGTCTTTCCCCCCTCTCTTTTGCTGTCTTTCCCCCCTCTCTTTTGCTGTCTCTCCCCCCTCTCTTTTGCTGTCTCTTTCCCCGTCTCTCTTTTGCTGTCTCTCTCCCCCCCCTCTCTTTTGCTGTCTCTCTCCCCCCTCTCTTTTGCTGTCTCTTTCCCCTTCTCTCTTTTGCTGTCTCTCTCCCCCCCCCCTCTCTTTTGCTGTCTCTCTCCCCCTCTCTCTTTTGCTGTCTCTCTCCCCCCTCTCTTTTGCTGTCTCTCCCCCTCTCTTTTGCTGTCTCTTTCCCCTTCTCTCTTTTGCTGTCTCTCTCCCCCCTCTCTTCTACTGTCTCTCTCCCCCCTGTCTTTTGCTGTCTCTCTCCCCCTCTCTTTCTCCCCCCCTGTCTTTTGCTGTCTCTCTCCCCCTCTCTTTCTCCCCCCTCTCTATCTCTCTCCCCTCTCTCTACCTCTCTCTTCCATCTTTCATCGTGCGACCGTGCCCGACCACGCCCCCTCCGCGTCAGGCCACTCCCCCTTCACGGCCATTCATGCCCGGCCACTCCCCCGCTCACGTCCTCAAGGCCAGGTGTGTTTGTCCTCGTGCTGTCTGTACTGCGCATGACAGCTTCAGACAAACACACTTGGCCTTTTATAATATAGGATAAAAGTTCATGCATAACCTGGGTTTTCTGGTGCCCTGAGATTTGCAAACCCCATGTGAGTGCTTTCTTCTAATGGATGGACATGGCCCTTGCTGAATATTGCTGTCAACTTAAGAATTTAATTATAATGACAATTGTTTACAGGAATGCCTTGTTGTTGAAAAGTAAGTGACAAGTGACCACAGGAATTGTCATGCCTGTAGTTAATCTCTCTAATTATATGGGTGCTAAAATCATTAGGAGGTTCAATAATTACCCATAAAGTATGTATGGAAATGTGCTAACCCTAAACTGTAACCTATTTTGGTAAAAAATCTGCAGTTCTGTGATTTATGCTCTCAAACACAAATTACCAATTCAGTAGCCTGTAGCATACATTAAGGGTATCTAGAACTTTTTATCTAGATTTTCCAACTATAGCTTCACCTGGCTTATTCTGGTCAAGTGTATCTAGTGTATGGCTCTGGGCTTTTGTTTATACAAATAGATCATTTGGATAAAATAACATACTTTGCCTTTATGGGCTGAATCATTACTGCTTCTCTATTTATAGGGACATTAAACACTATGGGGCTGATTTATCAGGGGCCTAATGACCCCTGATTCCCCTGTTTCCGTGCAAGCCTTCAGCAGTTATGAAGCAGTGGTCTTAAGACAGCTTCTCCATAACTGGTCCGCTGCCTCTGAGGGTGTTGTCTGCAATCCGCCCAATCCTATACAATTGAGTTGATTGACACACCCTGCTAGGGGCCGATTGGCTACGTATCTGCAGGGGGCGGCATTGCGCAAGCAGTTCACCAGAACACCAGAACTGCTTGTAAAATGTTAAATGCAGACAGATTATGCTGTCGGCATTCAGTGATGTCTGTCGGACATGATACGCTACAGCGTATAATGTCGGACAGACAATGATAAATCAGCCCCCAAATAGATTTTATAAGCATAATATTGATACTAGTCCCCACCCCATCCAGTAATGAGTGCTGCCATGTTGAAATTTAGTTTCCAATCCAGTGCTTGTGCAACTCTCCTTCAGATACCTGCAGTGAAACATGTTTAGTGTCACTTTAAAATAAAATGAGACTCCCTGGCTTTATATAACTTTGAGTTATTGATTTTTTTTTCTTTTTAAATTGTGCTGTTATTATTTAATCTGTGATTATGAAATTCTGCATAAGAGAGTGTTGTTCCTCATAGACATACACATACATTTTTCATATACAATTTGTGTTAAAGGGACACTAAACCCAAAAAAATCTGTAATGATTCAGATATAGAATACAATTTTAAACAACATTCCAATTTACTTCTATGATATATTTTGCTTAATTTTTTAGATATCCTTTGTTGAAGGAATAGCAATGCACATGGGTGAGCCAATCACATGAGGCATCTATGTACATCAACCAATCATCAGCTACTGAGCATATCTAGATATGCTTTTCAGCAAAGCATATAAAAAATAAATAAAACAAATTAGATAATAGAAGAAAATTAGAAAGTTGTTTAAAATGGCATGCTCTTTCTAAACCATGAAATACAAAATTGGGGTTTCATGTCCCTTTAACTGCTTTTTGTGGCTTTACCTTCTAAGTTATGCATCATGATATTCATTCTTTGAACTTCTGTAGTTTTGAAGGTAATACATTTCAATGCTAATTCCCTGGATTTTGTGTCTCTCGTTTCCAGTGAACCTGGGATAAAGAAAAGAAAATGACATTGATTTGAAGAACTAATTACAAATTCTAAAGATTATACAAGCCGTAGACTAGGAGGGTTAAAGAATAACAAGTACCCTTGCAAAGAAAATTCATCTAGTGTACAATGTCCTTTTACCAAGAGAATGAAGCAAATATGATAATGAAAAATAAAATGAAAAAAGTTGTTTAAAATTACATGCTCTACCTGAATCATAAAAAAAAATATTGGCATCAGCCAATACAATTTTTTCTACCTTAATTCCGTTTTGCTGATAGAATTCTATCAGCCAATCGGAATCTAATGGACGCCATCTTGGATGACGTCACTTAAAGGTACCTTAATTCGTCGTTAGTCTGTCGGCAGAAGAGGATGCTCCGCGTCGGATGTCTTGAAGATGGACCCGCTCCGCGCCGGATGGATGAAGATAGAAGATGCCGTCTGGATGAAGACTTCTGCCCGTCTGGAGGACCACTTCGCCCGGCTTGGATGAAGACTTCTCCCGGCTTCGTTGAGGACTTCGGCCCGGCTTGGATGAAGACGTCTCCCGGTAAGTCGATCTTCAGGGGGTTAGTGTTAGGTTTTTTAAGGGTGTATTGCTGGGTTTTATTTTTAGGTTAGGGACTTTGGGCGGCAAAAGAGCTAACTGCCCTTTTAAGGGCAATGCCCATCCAAATGCCCTTTTCAGGGCAATGGGGAGCTTAGGTTTTTTTTAGATAGTATTTTATTTGGGGGGTTGGTTGTGTGGGTGGTGGGTTTTACTGTTGGGGGGGTTGTTTGTATTTTTTTTTACAGGTAAAAGAGCTGATTACTTTGGGGTAATGCCCCACGAAAGGCCCTTTGAAGGGCTATTGGTAGTTTAGTTTAGGCTAGGTTTTTTTTTTTTATTTTGGGGGGCTTTTTTATTTTAATAGGGCTATTAGATTAGGTGTAATTAGTTTAAATATCTTTAATTTTTATTATTTTCTGTAATTTAGTGTTTTTTTGGTACTTTAGCTAATTTAATTTAATTTAATTTAGCTAATTGTATGCAATTTATTTAATTGTATTTAATTTAGTTAATTTATTTAATTATAGTGTAGTGTTAGGTGTTATTGTAACTTAGGTTAGGTTTTATTTTACAGGTACTTTTGTATTTATTTTAGCTAGGTAGTTAGTAAATAGTTAATAACTATTGAATAACTGTTCTACCTAGTTAAAATAAATACAAACTTGCCTGTAAAATAAAAATAAACCCTAAGATAGATGCAATGTAACTATTAGTTATATTGTAGGTAGCTTAGGGTTTATTTTATAGGTAAGTATTTAGTTTTAAATAGGAATAATTTAGTTAATGATAGGAATATTTATTTAGATTTATTTAAATTATATTTAAGTTAGGGGTGTTAGGTTTAGGGCTAGACTTAGGTTTAGGGGTTAATAACTTTAATATAGTGAGGGCGACGTTGGTGGCGGCAGATTAGGGGTTAATAATATAATGTAGCTGTCGGCGACATTGGGAAAGGCAGATTAGGGGTTAATAGATATAATGTAGGTGTCGGCGATGTTGGGGGCAGCAGATTAGGGGTTCATAAATATAATGTAGGAGGCGGCGGTGCCCGGAGCGGCAGATTAGGGGTTCAAATTTTTATTATAGTGTTTGCGATGCGGAAGGGCCTCGGTTTAGGGGTTAATAGGTAGTTTATGGGTGTTAGTGTACTTTCTCTTGTTAAGTGTATCCAGTCCACGGATCATCCATTACTTATGGGTTATATTCTCCTTCCCAACAGGAAGTTGCAAGAGTCCACCCACAGCAAAGCTGCTATATAGCTCCTCCCCTAACTGCCATTACCAGTCATTCTCTTGCAAGTCTCAACATAGATAGGAGGTCGTGAGAGTCTGTGGTTTTTTATACTTAGTTTATTTCTTCAATCAAAAGTTTGTTATTTTTAAATGGCACCGGAGTGTGCTGTTTATCTCAGGCAGTATTTGGAAGAAGAATCTGCCTGCGTTTTTTCTATGATCTTAGCAGACGTAACTAAGATCCAGTTGCTGTTCTCACACATTCTGAGGAGTAAGGTACTTCAGAGGGGGAATGGCGTGCAGGTTTTCCTGCAAATAAGGTATGTGCAGTAAAATATTTTTCTAAGGAATGGAATTGACTAAGAAAATACTGCTGATACCGAAGTAATGTAAGTACAGCCTTTAAATGCAGTGAAAGCGACTGGTACCAGGCTGATTGATAGAGATATATGCTAAGGTATGTGCAGTAATATATTTTTCTAAGGAATGGAATTGACTAAGAAAATACTGCTGATAATGTAAGTAAAGCCTTAAATGCAGTGATAGCGACTGGATCAGGCTTATTAATAGACATACATACTCTTATAAGAATGTGTTTTAAAACATTTGCTGGCATGTTTAATCGTTTTTTAACATATGTTTGGTGATAAAACTTATTGGGGCCTAATTTTTCCACATGGCTGGCTTAAATTTTGCATAGAAACAGTTATAGGGAAGGTAATCCACAGCTCAGCTGTGGCAGTTTTGTTGTGTCTGTTTAAAAAAATGTGGTTTTTTTTTTTTTTTATCTGTTTTTTGCATTAAGGGGTTAATCATCCATTTGCAAGTGGGTGCAATGCTCTGTTAACTAATTACATGTACTGTAAAAATTTCGTTTGATTTACTGCCTTTTTTCACTGTTTTTCAAATTTTGACAAAATTTGTTTCTCTTAAAGGCACAGTAACGTTTGTTATATTTGCTTGTTAACTTGATTTAAAGTGTTTTCCAAGCTTACTAGTCTCTTTATTAGGTCTAACATGTCTAACATAGAGGAGGCTCTGTGTTTATTATGTTTAAAGCCATGGTGGAACCCCATTTTAGAATGTGTACCAGATGTACTGATTTCATGTTAAACAATAAAGATCATTTTTTGTATTTAAAAACATTATCACCAGAGGATTCTGTCGAGGGGGAAGTTATGCCGACTAACTCTCCCCACGTGTCAGACCCTTTGACTCCCGCTTTAGGGACTCACGCTCAAATGGCGCCAAGTACATCAAGGGCACCCATAGCGTTTATTTTACCAGAGGATTCTGTCGAGGGGGAAGTTATGCCGACTAACTCTCCCCACGTGTCAGACCCTTTGACTCCCGCTCCAGGGACTCACGCTCAAATGGCGCCAAGTATATCAATGGCGCCCATAGCGTTTATTTTACAAGACATGGCAAAGGTTGTGTATAATACACTGGCAGCAGTATTAGTCAGACTACCTGAAATTAAAGGAAAGCAAAACAGCTCTGGGGGTAGATACAGAGCATACAGACGCTTTAAGAACCATGTCTGATACTACCTCACAATATGCTTAGTCTGTGGGTGATATTTGTGACTCAGGGAAGATGATTTAACCTGATTCTGATATTTCTACATTTAAAATTTATGCTTGAGAACCTCCACTTGTTGCTCAGGGAGGCTTTAGCTGCTCTGAATGAATGTGTACAATCGCAGTGCCAGAGAAATTGTGTAGACTGGATAAATAATATGCAGTGCCGGTGTGTACTTATGTTTTTCCAATACCTAAAGAGGTTTACTAAAATTTTTCATAAGGAATGGGATAGACCAGGTGTGCCGTTCTCTTCCCCTCCTATTTTTTAGAAGAATGTTTTCTAATAGTTGCCACCACACGGGACTTATGGCAGACAGTTCCTAAGGTGGAGAGAAGAGTTTCTACTCTAGCTAAGCGTACCACTACCTCTGGCGAGGACTGTTGTGCTTTTTTAGATCCAATGGATAAAAAATGTTTATTCAACAAGGTTTTATCCTGCAGCCCCTTGCACGCATTGCTCCTGTCACTGCTGCTGCGGCGTTCTGGTTTGAGTCTCTTGATGAGGCTTTACAGGCTCCATTGGATGAATATATTTGACAAGCTTAGAGCACTTAAGCTAGCCAATTCCTTTGTTTTCTGATGCCTTTGTTCCTTTGACTAGACTAACGGCTAAGAATTCTGTTTTTTACTATACTGGCGCGCAGAGCGCTATGGCTTATATCATGGTCAGCAGTCGTGACTTTAATAAATAAGCTACTTAACTTCCCTTCAAGGGGCAGACCCTATTCAGGCCTAGTTTGAAGGAGATTATTACTTATATCACTGGAGGAAAAGATCATGCCCTTCCTCAGGACAGGTCCAAATCAAGGGACAAAAAAGGCCTAATTTTCGTGCCTTTCGAAAATTCAAGGCAGGTGTGGCATCAACTTCCTCTAAGGCAAAATAAGAGGGAACTTTTGCTCAGTCCAAGGCGGTCTGGAGACAACCGGACCTGGAACAAAGATAAGCAGGTCAAGGAGCCTGCTGCTGCCTCTAAAACAGCATGAGGAACGGACCCCTATCTGGTAACGGATCCTATAGGGGGCAGACTTCATTCTTCGCCCAGGCGTGGGCAAGAGATGCCCAGGATCCCTGGGCATTGGAAATTATACCCCAGAGATATCTTCTGGATTTCAAAGCTTTCCCCCCCAAAAAAGGGGAGTTTTTGCCTTTCACATTTATCTGCAAACCAGATAAAGAAAGAGACATTCTTGCATTGTGTACGTGACCCATTCAGTTCCAATAGAGGAACAGGGACACAGTTTTCCTCAAATCGGTTTGTGGTTCCCAAGGAAAGGAAACCTTCAGACCTATTTTGGATCTAAAAGATCTTAAACAAATTCTTTAGAATTCTATCATTTAAGATGGAAACTATTCGTACCATCTTAACTATGATCCAGGAGAGTCAATAGAGGACTACAATGGATTTGAAGGATGCTTATCCTCACATTACGATGCATAAAGATCACCATCGGTTTTTCAGGTTTGCCTTTCTAGACAGGCATTACCAGTTTGTAGCTCTTTCCTTTGGGTTAACTACAGCCCCTAGAATCTTTATGGAGGTTCTGGGGTCACTTTGGCGGTCCTTAGGCCGCGGGGCATAGAAGTGGCCCCTTATTTAGACGACATCCTGATACAGGCGTCAAACATCCAAGTTGCCAAGTCTCATAAGGACGTAGTACTGGCATTTCTGAGATCGCATGGGTGGAAAGTGAACAAGGAAAGAGTTCTCTATCCCCAATATCAAGGGTTTCCCTCCTAGGGATTCTGATAGATTTTGTAGAAATTAAAATTTACCTGACGGAGTCCAGGTTGTCAAAGTTTCTAAATTTCTGCCGTGTTCTTCATTCCATCCGCGCCCTTTGGTGGCTCAGTACATGAATGTAATCGGCTTAATGGTAGCGGCAAGGGACATAGTACCGTTTGCACGCCTACATTTCAGACCACTGCAACTATGCATGCTCAGCCAGAGGAACGGGGATTACACAGATTTGTTCTCCTGTTAAATCCGGACCAAGAAACCAGAGATTCTCTTCTCTGGTGACTATCTCGGGTCCATCTGTCCAAGGGTATGACCTTCCGCAGGTCAGATGGGACAATTGTTACAACAGATGCCAGCCTTTTAGGTTGGGATACAGTCTGGAACTCCCTGAAGGCTCAGGGATAGTGGACTCAGGAGGAGACCCTCCTTCTAATGAATATTCTGGAACTGGGAGCGATATTCCATGCTCTTCAGACTTGGCCTCAGTTAGCAACTCTGAGGTACATCATATTTCAGTCGGACAATATCACGACTGTGGCTTACATCAACCATCAAGGGGGAACAGAAGTTCCCTAGCAATGTTAGAAGTCTTAAAATAATTCACTGGACAGAGACTCACTCTTGTCTAAAAGCTATCCCTATCCCAGGTGTTGAGAACTGGGAGGCAGATTTTCTAAGTCGTCAGACTTTTCATCCGGGGGAGTGGGAATTCCCTCCGGAGGGGTTTGCACAAGATCAAGCAGGAGAGTGCTTTCGTGCTTTTGACAGCGCCTGCGTGGCCACGCAGGACCTGGTATGCAGATCTGGTGGACATGTCATCCTTTCCACCACGGTCTATGCTTCTGAGACAGGACCCTCTACCTCAGGGTCTTTTCAACCATCTAAATATAACTAATTTGAGATGGACTGCCTGGAGACAGAACGCTTGATGTTATCAAAGCATGGCTTCTCCGAGTCAGTAATTGATACCTTAATACAGGCATAAAAGCCTGTCTCTAGGAAAATTTAACATAAGATATGGTGTAAATATCTTATTGTTATGAATCCAAGGGTTACTCATGGAGTAAAGTCTGGATTCCCAGGATATTATCTTTTCTCCAAGATGATTTTGAGAAAAGGGTTGTCAGCTAGTTCTTTAAAAGGACAGATTTCTACTCTGTCTATTCTTTTGCACAAGCGTCTGGCAGGTATTCTAGACGTTCAGGCATTTGGTCAGGCTTTGGTTAGAACCAAGCCTGTGGTTAAAAATGTTGCTCCGCCATGGAGCTTAAAGCTGGTTCTTAAGGTTCTTCAAGGAGTTCCATTTGAACCTTTTCATTCCATAGATATCAAACTTCTATCTTGGAAAGTTCCTTTTTGGTAGCTATTTCCTCGGCTCATAGAGTCTCCGAGTTATCAGCGTTGCAATGTGATTCTCCTTATCTGGTTCTCCGTACGGATAAGGTAGTCCTGTGTACCAACCTGGGTTTTTACCTAAGGTGGTATCTAACAAGAATATCACTCAAGAGATTGTTGTTCCATTCTTGTATCCTAATCCTTCTTCAAAGAAGGAACGTCTATTACACAATTTGGACGTGGTTCGTGTTTTAAAGTTTTACTTACAAGCTACTACAGATTTTCATCAAACATTCACCTTGTTTGTTGTCTATTCTGGACAGAGGAGAGGTCAAAGGACTTCAGCAACCTCTCTGTCTTTTTGGTTAAAAAGCATAATTCATTTAGCTTATGAGACTGCTGGACAGCAGCCTCCTGAAGGGATTACAGCTCATTCTACTAGAGCTGTGGTTTTCACTTGGGCCTTTTTTAAATGTGGCTTCTGTTGAACAGATTACAAGACGGAGTCTTGGTCTGCGTTTCATACTTTTTCAAATTTAACAAATTTGATACCTTGCTTCTTCGGAGGCTATTTTTGGGAGAAAGGGTTTTTTACAGGCAGTGGTAACTTCCGTTTAAGTACCTGCCTTGTCCCTCCCATCATCCGTGTACTTTAGCTTTGGTATTGGTATCCCATAAGTAATGGATGATCCGTGGACTGGATACACTTAACAAGAGAAAACATAATTTATGCTTACCTGATAAATTTATTTCTCTTGTAGTGTATCCAGTCCACGGCCCGCCCTGTCACTTTAAGGCAGGTAATTTTTCCATTAAACTACAGTCACCACTGCACCCTATGGTTTTCCTTTCTCTGCATGTTTTCGGTCGAATGACTGGTAATGGCAGTTAGGGGAGGAGCTATATAGCAGCTTTGCTGTGGGTGGACTCTTGCAACTTCCTGTTGGGAAGGAGAATATAACCCATAAGTAATGGATGATCCGTGGACCGGATACACTACAAGAGAAATAAATTTATCAGGTAAGCATAAATTATGTTTTTTAGCACTTTAGTTATGAGTTTTATGCTACAGCGTTGTAGTGTAAAACTCATAACTACTGACTTATAAATGCGTTAGGGATCTTGACAGGGTAGGCTGTACCGCTCACTTTTTGGCCTCCCAGGACAGACTCGTAATGTCAGCGCTATGGAAGTTCCATAGAAAAAACACTTTGCGAAGTTTATGTAAGTCGTTTTGCATAAGGCCAAACAAGTGCGGTACACCTAAACCTGCAAGACTCGTAATACCAGCGGGTGTAAAAAAAGCAGCGTTAGGACCTCTTAACGCTACTTTTTTACCCTAACGCACAACTCGTAATCTAGCCGTGGGTGTTATGGGCCCCGCAGGACTTGGGGCCTGTTGCCAATACATCTGCTGCACCAATGATAGCCCTGCCCCTGACGAGAAGTGAATGAAAATAAGCACTAAAATGCATCACCTGCTCACAATTGTATCATATAGATGATGATTCCAGTCATACAAAACATAATACATCTGAAGAGGCACGGTGAATCCGGTGCATGCGTTATATGTACATACACTCAGTGTGCCTGTGTACCATAAAATCACTAAAACAAAGCTTTTACTTGAGGTTTTTTCTTTGCTAATATATATGTGTGCAAAAATAATTATATTCAAAACTGAAGTGAACTTATGTGCATTTCAATTTTGACTACCATGTGCCTTTAAATTGAAGGAAAAAATAGGGGTATTAAAAGAGTATTTAGATGGCAGTAGAAAGCACCTAAGGCAACATTGTCTTTAGTGCTTTAAAAAGAATAAAAGGGCTTCAATGGCAAGTCAAGCATAAGCCTACCCACCTCTTCAATGTAGTCTTGATCACTTAAAAATATGTCTCTTTAAAGAATAACAATTAAGCATGAAATAATAAACAGCAAACACATGATAGACTTGTATACATACTGACCTGTCTGAGACTAAGAAAATAAACCCCTACAAACACAAACTATGAAGAAATGTAAGGTTTTCATTGCAGTCAAGGAATTATGTGGATATATACAGTATATCACAACAATGATAGGAAAAACAACAACTTCTGGGGATGGTTACCCTGAGACCCCATTGTCTTTCCTGAAGCAAAAAAAGAATAAATAATTTAAAGTCAAGAAAACACACATTGGGGTCAATTACTGCTCCATAACTTGTCCGTCTGCTCTGAGGCGGTGGACAGAAATCAACCCAGTTGAATACGATCGGGTTGATTGACACTCTCTGTTAGCGGCCGCAAATCTGCAGGGGCGGCATTGCACCAGCAGTTCACCAAAACTGCTGGTGCAATGATAAATGCCGACAGCGTATGCTGTCGGCATTTATCGATGTGCGGCGGACATGAGCTGCTACTTCATATCATGTCCGCTCACACATTGATAAATAGGCCCCATTGTCTATTTCATTATTTCCCAACCGCGGCCTTCAAGTACCCCCAGCAGGCCCTGTTTTCATTAAAGCTGAAAAAGTGCACAGATGACATTATCAGCTGATGGCTGAGAGCAGGTTAGTAACCATGGTTACTGATCAGCTGTTTATTTCACCTGTGCACTTGCTCTGCAATAACAAAAACATGGCCTGTTGGGGGTACTTGAGGACTGCGGTTGAGAAACACTGTATTTTACCCAGAAAAAAAAACCTATTTTCCGTATTCTCTCTCTTCCATTCATTGATTTTCCTACACACAGCCAGTTACGAAAAGATGCACTGTGTTTTCATGCTTATTTTAAAATCTACAATGTGCTACAATATGCTTCAAATCTAAAACAGAGTCTGTGTTTTGAGATTAACAAATGTAAGCAAATTGGAATCTAGTAGCAAACTCGGTACTATGCATGAAAACCAAGCAGGTATATTTGTGTGACATCAATGCAAAAATGCATGTTTCTTTGCATGGAAACCACATTTAGATTAGTTATAAAATGTTATAAAAAGTGTGAAATTACTACATTTTAAAGGGTCAGGAATTTTTCTTTCATAAATTAAATAGATTCTAATTTACTTCTATTATCAATTGCATGTGTTACAAGGGAAATTGTAAATACAGTACAAAAATTAAAGAAATTAATTCTCCAAATAATCAATATGTTGCTAAAATCACACAAACCCTAAGATGTGCAGACAACAATACAGTGTATTGTATAAAATGTTCTTGTAATCTATTATATTTTGGACAGACTAGTAGAATATTACGTGAACGAATAAGGGAACATATCCTGAAAATCGAACACGGATCTGAAGAAACTAAACTTTACTCTCACTTTAAAGAAAAACATTCAGGCAACCTTAAAGATTTTAAATATTGGGGGGTCAAAAAACTTAATCTAGGAATTAGAGGGGGTAACATCACGACATTATTATGCAAAAAAGAAGCAGAATATATTTTTAACTTTAAAGCACTCTACCCCTCTGGATTGAATTCAGAACTAGATCTGAGTGGTCTATTCTAACAAATATTCAAGTCAATAATAACAAAAAATAGTAAAAATAGTAGAAATTAATATTCCACTATACTCCATAGACCTTCAATTAAGACAATCACACCAGATCTTTTTATTAAGTCCCTCAATGTTATGTTCTTTCATATAACTCATACAGTTTATATGGGCAAATATAATACATGTTCATATTCGTATAACTTAACTTTTTATTAATTTTTTCGTATACTTTTATTAATTTCTTATATACAAAGATTTTTTTTATATACAATTAACTTCTTTTCATAGTTGGATAGTTATATAAATATCCTTATCCATTATCAATCATTCAAATGATTCTGAAATAATAATCACATTTTCTACACTTTTTTTATATATTTTTTATATATTTCAAATACACTATCTGGTGATTCCCACAGGCAATATTATATATAGACTATTCCACTTGTTTATGTTATACTAATTTTACTATAGACACAAAGAGTTAAATATCCACGGTAGCGCTAGTTACTATAGGGATCCAAGTTGCAAATAAACGTCATAAACTATAGAGTTACATTAGAACAACACATAAATTCAAAACCTTCTTTTCTTTGATCTCTATGTAAGATTAATCACTCCATTTAAGCATGATAAGTTATTATAAATATATCCAAAAAATTATAAGATTCATACAATGTAATGATCCAATATGTATCAATCAAATATCCACCAATCAGAACAAAGCTGAACATTTTTAAACCAGGTGAATCCTCCAGGTGAGCATCTTGATAAAGGCCCAAGCGTCTGAAACGCGTAGAATTTTGCTCACTCTTTGGAAACATTGTAACTTTTGGATACATCGTAAAAGTCGGATATAGTGCAGTAGGTTGGGTACTTTGAACTAATCATAAATATGTGCAGTTCTATAAGTGTAATTCCTAACCCATGATCTGATCACTTTCCTTCTTGTATCGTAACGCTGTGAATACAAGACAGCGGTTATTCAGCAAACAAGCCACCTTGCTTCAACTTTGCTCCGGAACCACTTGGAGGTGGTCTAACACAATGGAGAATTTACACACAGAATACTAGGATTTCACATCCACGCTGATACTCCATCCAGCGTATTCAATACGCACCTTGAACTACTACAAACCACAGAGCTGGTATATGAGAATATATCCAATCTCAGGACACGGACATCTAACCGCAGTAAATGTTATGGTCGTAACTTTGATCTATTTACCATAAAAAACTGCAGACAAACAGAGACTGTCTCTGAAATAGGAGACCAGAATAATCAATATAAGATCAAACATTGAGAGTCCTGGTCCATTGCAACAGCGAATATACACAAGTAATCTGTATGTAAGGTAACCTCATGCATGCATATATTACTTAAATACATGGTGAATATCGCTAATCTTTCCTTAGAGCTTAATGTATCAAATTTGTAACAAATCTTTGTCATTTTGTCATTTTGTATGAATTGTTTTTAAATATTCCTATATATTTGATGCCGGCATCCATCTTTATTAATTTGTATAATTGATTTTTTAAGAATTCATTTTTATTAAAACTATTTATATTGATCACACTTCTATATCGACATTATTGTGTTAGAAATTAAAATATTAGATATTGCTCTTAAACAAGAGATATTATCTCTGTATATTGCTCTTTTAAGCTTTAATTTAGCGCTGTCCCCAGAACACCTTTTTCACTGATTTTTCCTGTGATTAGTTAGGAGGTCTAATCATATTATTGGGTTTAGCTTAAGAGTACACTGAGTGTAGTATCTTTAAATATAAACACTGTCTCACTAGGTTACAAAATTAGCCCAGACGGTATACAAATGGAGGATAACAAGATATCAGCAATCACTAACTGGCCCATTCCTAACTCCAAGAAACAGGTCCAAAGATTCCTGAGTTTTTCGAAATTTTTATTGAAAATTTATACAGGGATTCTCTGGTATTGTAAAGCCATTAACAAAATTAACGGGAAAAAACGAAAAGTTTCACTGGACCCCCCAGGCACAACATGCTTTTGAGGTATTGAAGCATAAATTTACCACTGCTCCTATCCTCCATTTTCCAGATCACTCGTTGCAATACATCCTAGAAGTGGATGCAAGTGATCATGCTATAGGGGCAATCCTCTCCCAACATAAGTCTCTGGATTGCCCTATGCATCCTATTGCATACTACTCCAGGTCTATGTCCCCAGCTGAACTTCATTATCCCATCGGCGAAAAGGAGCTTTTGGCCATCAAAACATCATTAGAACATTGGAGGCACCTCTTGGAAGGCTCAGATAAACCCATCATTATCTACACAGATCATAAAAACCTGGAATACCTACAAACCACCCGTACCCTGTCTGCACGTCAAGTCCGCTTGAGCCTTTATTTCTCCAGATTCCAGTATCTCATAATACACAGACCTGGATCCCGGAATGGTAAACCCGATGCACTCTCAAGATTACCTCCTACACCAACTCAGATTCCAACTCCTACTACCGTGATCCCAAAGACACAGATTGTAGCCCTAAACATCATGTTTCTACAACAACTACGTACAGCTCAAGATCAAGATATTATGAAACCCATACAGAAGTTACAGAAACACCATGATGGGTTGTATAACCATCAACAACTGCTATACATACCTTCTAAATTTTACAATGAAGTTATTCACCTCGTCCATGATTCGATCCTCTCAAGTCACCCCGGGGAAAAGAAAACCTTACAGCTATTACAACGTAACTTCTGGTGGCCAGGAATGCCACATGTTGTTTCCGAATATGTCAAATCATGTCCTACCTGAGAACAAACACAACCTCAGCATAAAAACCTTATGGATTCCTGCTCTCTTTGTCAATACCAACTAGACCATGGTCTGATATAGCTATGGATTATATCGTTGAATTACCTCCTCCTTCGGGTTATACAACAATACTAGTCGTTATTGATTTATTCACAAAGATGGCTCATTTTATTCCTACCCAAAAGCTTCCCACAGCTTCAACCACAGCACACCTCTTCCTGACTAATATTGTGAAACTGCATGGTTTACCCACTTCCATAACTTCGGACAGGGAAGCCAATTCACCTCCAGATTCTGGAAGGAGCTCTGTCTTCAGTTAAATATATCCCAAAGACTCAGTACTGCATACCACCCTCAGTCAAACGGTCAAACTTAGAGAGCCAACAATGGCTAGAGCAATATTTACGTTCTCATTGCAACCAACAACAAGATAAATGGACTGAGTATCTACCATACACGAGTTTGCATATAATAATTCAGTCAATTTGTCTACAAAATGTTCACCGTTCTATGCAAACTATGGGTACAACCCCACTTTCATCCTTTTGCTGAGTCCTACAACAAAATACTAAATGTTGATCAACTCACTAGAAATCTTTCTTAGATACATGAAGTTTTGCGAAGTAATATCCAAGAAGCTCAGCATAACCAAAAACATTATTATGACCTCAGAAGGACTGAACCCCCTGCATAGCAAATAGGTGATAAGGTATGGCTCTCAACCAAGAATTTGAATCTACACGTACCTTCCAGAAAACTTACTTCATTATACATAGGACCATTTGCCATAAGTAAAATTGTGAACCAAAATGCTATTACTCTCCTACTACCATCCACCCTGCGAGTACACCCGACATTTCACGTCTCACTCCTGAAGCCTTATCGCAACCTCAGAGGTGAAGCTCTACAAATACCAACAATGAATCTACTACAGCTACCTGAATACCAGGTTTCCTCCATTCTTGACTCCAGAAAACGTGGCCGTACCCTGGAATACTTGGTACATTGGAAGGGTTACCCCCATGATGAGGACTCTTGGGAACCCGCAGTCAACCTACATGCTGATAGGTTGGTATCCCTTTTTCACCGGAAGTTCCCGGAGAGGCCCTCCTCTTGAACACCTATGGCGTTCCTTGTGTGGGGGGTATTGTAAGGGTACTGTTCCTTTAAGTGGGGGCTTGGTTCTTTTTCTGCCTCTCCTTATTTAAGCACACCCCTGCCTCCTCCAAATTGCTTGGTAATCTGGTGCTACATGTGCTGTGTAACACTTGCTCCTAAGCCAGTATTCCTGAGAAAGATCATATCCTAAGAATTACAATTTCTAGTTTGACCGCTAATTACTTTCATTTCTACAGCCTCCTAAATTGGTACCTTTAACAAAGCGTCTGTCAGAACGACACATCTCACTCTGGTTGCGCTTCTCTTATCTACAGATGCTCTCACTGACACATGCCCCCTGACCTGCAGCACGCCTTCCGGTTCTACCGAGGATCAGTGTACTCAGCGTCTTGTGCTCCTGAACTCTGCTGAAGGACTCCTCTCTGCTCCAGCACCAGTGACTGTCACAACCGCTCTTCCTACCAGGTACTAACTCCGGTTTGTGAATGTTCTATGCTAATGCCTAATAACATTGTCACTCAGACGAATTGCGCATCTGCCTCTAACTGCATAACATTTCGTTTAACAGGTTAACCCCTTCCTGTCATAATCTTAGTACTCTTCTCCATAACTTGCTTACTAGTATCCTTTGACTTTATGTATATAACAATTGTTATTTCTGATTAACACTTTGCTGCGCAAGGTCTGTGCTCATTTCACTACTACCTTATCTTAACATAAGTGTTATAAGACTATCTGCCATTTTATTGAAACTCATATAAAAGTTTATATTGGTGACAATAGCTGGCTACACACAAAATAATATCTATGAAAATCCTTAACTCTGGAAAAACAGATCCTAAACCAAATCAAACTCAGCATAACAGCGTGTTCTAGTAAGAGGTTGGTTATGTGTCTGAATAAAGTGTTCTGTTCTTTATTTGAGAGATATATGTTTGCAAGGGTAATTGGCCTATTGAATAATAAACCTATCAGAATCAGGTACCTGCCATCCTTGTCTTTCTCTATTTTGGTCGCTTGGAAGTGTAGGGAATTTTTAAGTAGAATGCCTGCCCCTCCCTTCCTGGTACCGCCCAAAGCCAGAAAGCTTATTCTATATTTGTGGCTCAGGAGTTTGGGTTCGTGACCTCTCTTAAAGTGTGTCTCCTGTATAAATAGGATATCACTGGGGACTTTGTAAAGGTCTTTAAAGGCCATGGACCTCTTTTCCGGGCTATTCAGCCCTTTCACATTTATGGTGGTAATGGATATGGTATGTGCCATGGTGGATCTAACGGGTATGGGTTTGCGGGCCGAGTGATAGCCTGTCTGCCTGATGTAGGTTTTACTCTGTGTCTGGTATGAGGTAAGTAATATAAGCTACCACTGTACTATAAACTGAGACAATGTAACAGGTTCAAAAATAATAGTGACATTTTTTTTGAGATATGCAATAACAGTAATAAGCGGTGAAAACACAATACAATAACACTTATAAAGGCAAATTTTAAACTCTTTTGTTTCGATTTCTTCTTTTCTTTTGTAACTGGAAAGTTCAATTAACAAAAAGGTACAGTCCTGCAACAATAAAAAACAATTGGGGTAGTATACCCACTTCCAAACCTAAAGAATTGTGGAAAAAGAAAAAAATGTTATGTCATACGACCTGTAAGAGCCATGGCTAGAATGGGATGTCAGTTCGAGGTGGGAGATGCCATGGATCTAATGGGCATCGAGACCTGATCCACACACAGATACAGAGTGAGGCCGTGGGCTGGCAAAATTGTGAGTTTTGTGCAGTTGGTTGTTTATCCGCTGAGAATCTCTGGGGGAGAATTGGAGGTCCTCTGGGTGCATGATGTTGAGTTGAAGGGTTTTGTTGAATCTTGGCAGGTCCTCCAGAAACCTGAGGGTGGCTGTTGTATCTCCCTTAGATGCGGTAATGCTGACCGGGAATCCCCACCGGTATGGGATCTGCTGCTCACTCAAGACTGTGGTGATGAAACTCAGCTCCCTCCTCTTCTGCAGTGTTGCTGGGTTGAGGTCTGCGAAGATCTGGATGTGGATTCCAGCATGCATTACTTTTTGTTTTTGTCTGGCCTGTCTCAAGATTTCTTCTCTGTCCTTGTAATCTAATAGTTTTACAATTATGTCCCGAGGGGGCGCCTTCGGGGAGGGCTTTGCTCTCAGGGCCCTGTGGGCTCTTTCAATGCATATATCTGCGGTGCTCTTTGGGCCCTTCAGGGTCCTGAACAAGTCCTGGAGGCAGCCTTTCGATGGCGTTTAGCTGGATTGTCTCTGGCATCCTGCGTATGTGCAGGTTGTTACGCCTGCCTCTGTTGTCCAGGTCCTCAACTTTCTCCATCAGTTGATGTATAATTTCTTCCTGATCGTATGCAACTTTGGAAATGTGCTGTATGTCATTATTAACCGTGTTGTGGTGCTCCACTAAGACCAAGACCCTTTGTGTGACTTTAGATAGGTCTCTTTTTAGTTCCCCATACCAGTTTTTGACCTCTCCTAAGATATCTTTAATATCATCTTTTGTGCATAGGTTTTGCAGATCAACTTTCGTAATGGCGGGCGCGCTTGTAGTTTCTTTCTCGTGTTGCTGCTGTTCTGTGGATGCGGCCATTTTCAGGGGTTTTGCGGCTAGGTCTTGTTGTTTGAGGAATTGTTGCATTAGCTTGGAGCTGTTTATGTTGTTGGTCTTAGAGTTTCTGCGGCCAGGCATATCCAGAGGCGCTTAATGTTAGGCAGGGTTTAGATGCCTAAAGGCTGGTGCGTGCAGAGTGCGGTGGCAGTGTGAGGTCAATGTAGCCCTGCGGGCTGTCGCAGTCCAGACCCCAGCGCAGTATGTATGTAATATATTGTAGAAGGCGAGCTTCCCCACCTGAGATGGTAATCTATACGCTGAGGCTTAGCGCAGGGGTTTTGGATAATGAGGACCCTGAGATTTGTGTACAAAATGCCCCAAGTGTTCTAAAGTATGGCAGTTCATTCAGTGTGCTGTGGCATTTGTGTGTATGCGAGAGCCAGCTCACTTCTGTGTTCTTCCAGTGTCCCCTGTATAGAGAAGCCTGTTTCCTGTAGCTTAGAGAAGGTTCTGGCTGGGGAGTTCCAAGGGAGTGCCCTGTGTGGTGGATCTTCTTTTGTAAAAGAAGCTGAGGAAGGTGGCAACTAAGAGCCAACTCCAGGCTCTGCCCCTGCATGGAAAACGGCACTGTGGTTAATTTTTAGTGCGTAGTGGCAGGGGAGCTCTAGCAAAAATGCGTGCAGGGCCGCACTTCCGGTTTCGGAAAATGGCTTCGTTTTGCGGTGTGGGCTCGAAACGATCCGATTTTTTGCCCAGTGTGTTCACAAGCCTTTCATGCACATGTGTTGCCGTTTTTGTGGCGATCCCCCAGGTCTATGCGTGCGGTCTGGAAGTGGGGCTTAGGAGCTCCTGAATTATGCAGCCATCTCACTGACCGGCTAGGCTCCGCCCCGTCAACTGGCGGTTTTAAGCTTCAGTGCCGGAGCGCGCCGGGTGTGTATTGGATGGTGCCTGCCCTTCAGGGTCTGCCTACACCGGTGAGTACAGGAATTGCTTCAGCCACGAAGCCTCACTAGGCAATTAGGACTTCCACATCAAGGACCCGAAGATCCACTGTCCAGGCCGGTTACAATGCTGGCCAAGGCCCACTATGATATAGGGGGATGGTAAAAGGCTCATTCACAATGAGACAGACCTTCAGCGTCTTGCTCGCTCTTCCCAAACCGGAAGTCCAAAGGAGTGCACGTTTATGGAGCACTATTCGGCAGCAGTTTTGCAAGAATGTTATCCATTTTCAAGAGCACTAGATGGCAGCACTATTTCCTGCCATGTAGTGTTCCTGATACTTACCTAGGTATCTCTTCAACAAAGAATACAATGGAGACAACGCACATATAATAATAAAAGTTAATTGCAAACTTTTTAAAAATTGTATACTCTGAATCACAAAAGACATTTCAGTTATGAATAATTGTTGTTGCAAGGTGCTCAGATGAAGAAACAAATGCCATAAAACGTTTCTGTGTGTGTCACCTTTTACATTTTGCTTTATGTATAATAGATGTAAAAAACAAACTTTTAAACAAACACCCTTTAAAAACTAAACATAAAATTGCAAAAAGTGAATAAATGTGTATGGGTTGAAAATAAAGGCTTTATAAATCGAATGTGATTTTAGCAAGTAGATTATTCTATTTTCTTTTTTTTTAAAGGTTTTATTGAACAACAAAATTAACATAGGTATAAATGACGTTACATATGAAATATTGGTACATCGTTTTCTGTTCCTTACAGGTTGTAGTAATGTTCACAGAAGGACTTGGTTTATATTTCTAGATGGTTGAAAAGATTGTCCATAGTCCATAGAATAAATTAATAAGTCCGTAAAGAACAATATTTATACAGATATGTTTCAAGCAACAGTAGGATACAGTAACAAAAGGAAGAAGGGTGAGCCTTCAAAACATTAAACTCAAATGTGTATCTGGGTTTTTTACATGGCTGGGTTCTAGTTACAGTGAGAGTGTACATATATATATAGTGAAGCTTTCTAGCATGAGTTCTGGTCTTGATAGGGTTTGACGGGATTAAAGTGTTGGAGTATTCAGATGTGACCACACTTCATGCTTTTAAAAATATAATGTAATATTGCTTTTTCCTAGCTCTTATTTATGTATTCTTCCCAAATGAAACAGATGTTATGGTAGTCTTCTAGACCTTTAATTTGCGTGTAATGGTATTTTTCTAGGCGTAGACAATTTTGTACTTTATCTTTCCATGTTGTAATGTGAGGAAGATTTTGTTTTTTTCCAGTTTAGAGGGATCAGAATCTTAGCAGAGTTTATCATAAGGGTGAATAAATTAGCTCATAGTTGGCATCTAATTTTGGGGAGTTTGTTAAATAAAAAGGTCCAAATATCCAGGGGAAGGTGTAGTGACAAAGCCAATTCTATTCTAGCTTGATTGATAGCCAAAAGGAGTGGGCTATTGGATAAGTCCACCAAATATGTGTGGGTGTGCCTTTGTCCGTGCATCCTCTCCAACACTCCCCCGGGAATCCCGGGAGGATGGTGGATAGGCACGCCATTGTATAGTACCAACTGCTAAGAAATTTAGCATTAATTTCTAGGGTGTATATGGATGAGGTTGATTTATTCATATTTGAAAACATGTATAGCCATTCATTTTTTGTTAAAGTGTCTCCTATCTCTTGTTCCCATTTCAATGTGAATTAGAGTAGTGTGGATGTAGAGGAAGATATAATTTGTTTATAGGAGATTGACAGCATAACTTTGTTCGGTATCTCTTTGCTACACATGCTTTTGAAGGTAGTCATGAGGCAGGATAAGGAGGGTTTGTGATGATGGCTGTGTAAATAATGAAAGAGCTGCATATAGGTATACCAGTTTACAAATTTGGGTCCTAAAAGTATGACTATTTCTTCTTGTGATTTGGGTTTAGAGTTGCGTTACAAAGAAGAGCTAGGAATGGCTCTATGAATGTTATTTAGTGGGGATGGTTGTTGAAGTGTAACGTTTGGGTTCTTTAGCAGCGGAGTTAAAGGGGATGGTATGCTGGAGATGTTTTGACATTTTTTGATAATTTTGTCCCAAGAGGTAAATGTTTCTTGTATTATAGTAGGAGGAGTGGGGTGGTTGGGCCTCAGTTTAGTGGGTATTCAACATCTGCTGCCTAATTGTGGACATCCCATAATGTCATGTTCTAGTTGTACCCACTCCTTATGAGGAGCGTGTTTGCACCAGTCTACTATACTAGTTAAATATGTTGCAGTTCTATAATAGGATAAATTCGGAATGCCTAGCCCACCTTGTTTTTTTGGATGGTAAAGGGTGTTTGTGGCCACTCGGGATCTTTTGTGGTTCCAAATAAAGAAATTGAACAGTTTCTGAAATTTAAATATGGTTCTATCTGCAAGGGGGATGGGCATGGCTTGAAATAAATATAGCAATTTGTGGAGGATCTTAATTTTTAAAGTGTTAATTATGCCTATCCATGATAAGGGTTTCTTCCCCCAAGAGCAAAGCAGCAATTGTATTTGATGATATAGTGGGTCATGGTTCAGTGTGGTCATGCAATCTACGTATGGCGAGACGTAAACTCCTAAATATTTGATTGCTTTAGTTTGTGTGCAGATGCTGAATTGTTTCTGTATGTTTGCAAGGACCATGGTTGAAATCGAAATGCCAAGTAATTTCCGATTTAGCTATATTTATTTTGAAATTGGAGAGTATATCATATTCTTCAAGGATAGTAAGAAGGGCTGAGATAGACCTAGTTGGGTTTGTTAGGGTAAGGAATACATCGTCAGCATATAAAGTGATTTTATAGTTCATGTGGGAGATCATGATACCATGTATTTCAGGGGACTGTCTGAATGTGGATGCTAATGTTTCCATTGCAATTACAAATAGGAGGGGGGACAGCGGGCATCCTTGTCTCGTTCCGTTTGAGATTGAAAATGGTTGGGATATGGAATCATTTAGTCTAATTTTAGCATGTGGACTTTGTTTTGTTTTTTTAATGCAAATTGCTTTTATTAGCATATGTTATAAAGTACAATTGAACACATTGCATTTGAACATAACTTTACAAAATTTCATTAGCTTGCACAGAACAGAAACTAGTCCAATAAGCATTCTAACATTTACATATCTGTAGGATTGCTTTGTCACATCACCTGTTGATTTCTCTGTCTGGCTTCCCAATACATAATCCAGGGCTCCCATATTGCTATAAAGTGATCTAAGTTTAGGAGCAGATCAGCAGCTGCCTTGGACATCTTATATATATGTTCTATTTTTTGCTCTATCAGGTAAACACCCGGTGGCTCTGTTTTCCAGTACTTAGCAATTATTAATCGTACAGCGGTGTTAACAATCGCTATGAGTTTGTTCTGTCGTGTTGTAAACCCCTCTATTGGAAAATATAGTAGCCCGTGTTCAGGGTGAAGCTCTATTTCTCTCTCAAAAACTGTACTTAAAAGGGAAGCTGCCTTATTCCAGAGTGGTTGGATTTTGGTGCAGTGCCACCACATACGTATATAACTGCCTTCTTCTCCACATCCTCTAAAGCAATGGCTAGTGTTCTCTCCTCCCATTTTGTAGATCTTAGTGGGGCATAGATACCATCTAAATGAAGATTTAATAAAATTTTCCTGTGAAGATGCATTAATTGAGAAAGATGTACCCTGTCTAAGTGTTGCAGTCCATTGTTGGATTGACCACTCTTGCTCCAGATCGTTTTCCCATTTGGTCATAAGAGAGGTTTAAGTGTCAGGTTTGATAATGTTAAATGTAAGATATAATTTAACAATAGCTCCCTTCATTCTTGTTTTAGCTAAGCACATCATTTCAAACATGGTACGATTGTGTGGAGTTAAATTTCCCAGGGCTTCCATTACATTAGCTCTTAATTGAAAGTAGTGAAACCATGTGTTTTCATCTGTTGGATATAACTCCCTATATTGTTGGTTGGTCAAAAATTTCCAGTTAATGAAGGTGTCTGCTATCCTATATAGACCTCTATTTATCCATTTGCTTTGTACAATCTTGTCTATCGAAGTGTTAAGATTTGTTAGTGGTGCAGCTGACAATCTGCTATTAAGTATTGGGTATTTCTGTGTCAGCTTATCCCATATAAATAGTGTGTGCGAGATAGTTAAAAATTTTCCCTGTCTGGGGCCTGTGTGTTTTAGGCGTCCATAGTAGTTTAGCTATGTCGTCCACCTCAACAATGTCAGCTTCTAAATGAACCCATTGTATGTCCCTAGTGATATGGTGCCATAATGCAGTTTGTGCCATTCTTGCAGCATTGTAGTATGAAGACAATTGCGGTATCCCTAGCCCTCCTCCTGTTCTATGTCTTGTCGTTATGTGTTTATTTATTCTAGCCCTTTTGTTATTCCATTATAAATCGAAGAATATCTGCCTATAATTTATCAATTTCTATCCGGGGTATGGAGATAGGGAGTGACCTAAACAGATAGAGAAGCTTGGGCAGAATCGTCATCTTTATAGTCACTATTCTCCCAGGAGTGATATCTTGTACTTTGACCACTTAGTCATAAGGTTTCTCAAGTGTTTGAGCATAGGTTTGTAATTATGTTGATATAGGGCATGTACATCAGAGGAAAGATTAATTCCCAAATATTTAATCAACTTTTTTGCCCATTTAAATGTGAAATTTAACTCCAGGATTTTCTTTGTCATTGAAGGACTATTAAGACCCAATGTCTCGCATTTATCCTCGTTAATTTTATAGCCCGAAAACGCACTGAAATTCAGAAGTATGGAGTAAAGGGGTGGTAGGGACAAAAGGGGTTTTGTGAGAGTTAGGATGACATCGTCCGCAAACAATGCCATCTTATATTGTTTTTGAGCTACCGGAATACCTGTAATGTCTGGGCAATCTCTCATTTTAATAGCCAGTGGCTCTATACAGAGGGCAAATAGGAGTGGCGACTATTTTCCTGGATTGATGTCCTTATATATGCTGCTGGTGTGGAGTACAGGGATTCTATAGCATTGAGGAATTCTCCTCTCAGACCAATGCCTTTCAGCATAGCAAGCATATAACTCCAGTCCACTCTGCATCCAATGATAGGAACAGAGAAGGCATTCTTTCCATGGACACGATGTTGGTCAGGTCAATTATTTTCCTAATATTGTCTGGGGCTTCCCTGGCTCGAACAAATCCCACCTGGTCTGAAGGAACGAGTGTTGTAAGGGGGTCATTTAAACGGTTAGCCAAAATTTTTGTGACTAACTTGATGTCCTGATTGATTAGGGATATAGGCCTATAATTCTTACAGTGTTGTTTATTTTTATCTGGTTTGGGTATTACTGAAATTCTTGCTAATAGCATCTCATCAGGAATCGCACCTCCTTTCATAATGGAATTAAAAATTAGTACTAATTGTGGGGCTATTAAGTCTCTAAATGTTTTGTAGAATGCTCCCGTGTATCCGTCTGGGCCTGGTGATTTATTGGTCTTTAAATCCCTGATTGCTTTCAATACCTCTGCTAGAGTGATTGGTGAGTTTAGAGTACGTATGTCTTCAGAGGAAAGTGTGGGCAACTTGCTTTCATCTAGGAATTTATTTAATTCATCTTCCATATTGTTCTTTTTTGAGTGGGTAGGGAGATTGTAAAGGTTATGATAAAAATATGCAAACAGATTTGCTATTTCCATTGGGTTGTTAGTTATTCTACCCTACTCAGTTTGTAATTGTGGGACAGTCGTGGCCCTTGTGATTTCTTTTATTCTGTTTGCTAACATTCTGTCAGGCTTATTGGCATGTATAAAATAGTGAGTGTCTAGTAATTTGATGGCTCTAGTTGCGTCTTCTGTTAATAAACTATCTAGCTCTTGATTTTTTTGTGTTATCGCTTGTGCTGTTTTTCTGCTTGGGTGAATGATTTCACTTCGTCTCAATTCTTCAATATCTGTTTTTAATGTCTCTAGTCACTTTTTGTATGCCTTATTCTGTTTGGATGCCTCTTCCATTAACTCACCTCTGATTGTTGCTTTAAGAGCACCCCAGATATATAGTGGGTTTTCGCTAGTTCCCTTGTTTTCGTCTATAAAGTGGGCTATTTTTTTGTGTATGTTTTGAACAACTAATTGATCTCCTAATAGTCTAGGATTAAGAACCCAGTTTCGTGTTCTGTTATGATTTATTATGCCCTGAATGGTAGCTGTTACTAGTGCGTGATCTGACCACGTGCAAGCATGAATGCTAGCACTAGATAGAAGTGGGATAAGAATTTGGCTAAGTAGGATGTAGTCTATCCTGGAGTTTGTTTTATGCACTGGGGAGTAGAATGTATAGTCCCTTTCATTTTTATGTGTGGTTCTCCATGCATCTATGAGGTTGTGATCCAGGAGAAAGTCCCCTAGAATTCTCTGAGTTGATTCAGGTTTCTGTTTGGTTTGCGTAGCAGTTTTAGTTCTATCAATTTGATTATTAAGAGTTAGGTTGAAGTCTCCCCCTATAATCATCTTATATCTTTTCCAAAAAGTTAATTGTTTACTCACTTTAGATAAGAATGAGGATTGTCTTTCATTAGGTGCATATATATTCCCAAGAATAACCGGGGTGTTGTGAATGAGCCCTCTGACTATCAAGTACCTTCCATCTCTATCTCTGATTACCTCCTCCTCCTTAAAGTTCAGGGATGCGTGTAGTAGAATGGAGACTCCTTTGTGTTTTTTAGAGCTGACAGTGTGATATTGCTGTGGGAAAGATTTGTCCCAATATTTAGGTGTGGTCTCTTTAGTGAAGTGCGTTTCTTGCTACATTATGATTTGTGCGTGTTGGGCTTTATTTCTCTTGTAAGGTGTATCCAGTCCACGGATCATCCATTACTTGTGGGATATTCTCATTCCCAACAGGAAGTTGCAAGAGGACACCCACAGCAGAGCTGTCTATATAGCTCCTCCCCTAACTGCCATATCCAGTCATTCTCTTGCAACTCTCAACAAACATGGAGGTAGTAAGAGAGAAGTGGTGAAATGTAGCTGTTATTTTACTTCAATCAAAAGTTTATTATTTTTAAATGGTACCGGAGTTGTACTATTTTGTTCCAGGCAGAAAAATAGAAGAATCTGCCTGTGATTTCTATGATCTTAGCAGGTTGTAACTAAGATCCATTGCTGTTCTCACACATGACTGAAGAGAGAGATAACTTCAGCGGGGGAATGGCGTGCAGGTTATCCTGCTATGAGGTATGTGCAGTTAAGATTTTTCTAGAAGATGTGAATGCTAGAAAATGCTGCTGATGCCAAATTTATGTAAGGTAAGCCTGAATACAGTGATTTAATAGCGACTGGTATCATGCTTACTTTCTGAGGTAATACTCTTTTATATTTACAATATAAAACGTTTGCTGGCATGTTTAAACGTTTTTATATATACTTTGGTGATAAAACTTTATTGGGGCCTAGTTTTTTCCACATGGCTGGCTTAAATTTGCCTAGAAACAGTTTCCTGAGGCTTTCTACTGTGTTACTATGAGTGGGAGGGGCCTAATTTAGCGCTTTTTTGCGCAGTAACTTTTACAGACTGAGACATCCAGCTTTCTCCAGGAGTCCCCTGAATGCTATAGGACATCTCTAAAGGGCTCTTAGGCTTTCCAAAATCGTTTGTTGGGGAAGGTAGGCCCACAGCAAGGCTGTGGCAGTTCGGTGTGGCTGTTAAAAAACGTCTATATCGTTTTTTTTATCCGTTTTTTGAACTAAGGAGTTAATCATCCATTTGCAAGTTGGTGCAATGCTCTGTTAGCTTATTATACACACTGTAAAAATTTCGTTTGATTTACTGCCTTTTTTCACTGTTTTTCAAATTCTGACAAAATTTGTTTCTCTTAAAAGGCACAGTACAGTTTCTTATATTTGCTTGTTAACTTGATTTAAAGTGTTTTCGAAGCTTGCTAGTCTCATTGCTAGTCTGTACAAACATGTCTGACATAGAGGAAACTCCTTGTTCATTATGTTTAAAAGCCATTGTGGAACCCCCTCTTAGAATGTGTACCAAATGTACTGATTTCACTTTAAGCAATAAAGATCATATTCTGTCTTTAAAAAATTTATCACCAGAGGAATCTGACAAGGGGGAAGTTATGCCGACTAACTCGCCCCAAGTGTCAGACCCTTTGACTCCCGCTCAAGGGACTCACGCTCAAATGGCGCCAAGTACATCTAGGGCGCCCATAGTGTTTACTTTACAAGACATGGCGGCAGTCATGGATAATACACTGTCAGCGGTATTAGCCAGACTACCTGAATTTAGAGGAAAGCGAGATAGCTCTGAAGTTAGACGAAATACAGAGCATACTGACGCTTTAAGAGCTATGTCTGATACTGCCTCACAATATGCAGAAATGAAGAAGGAGAGCTTCTTTCTGTGGGTGATGTTTCTGACTCAGGGAAGATGATGCAACCTCATTCTGATATCTCTACATTTAAATATAAGCTTGAACACCTCCGCGTGTTACTCAGGGAGGTTTTAGCTGCTCTGAATGACTGTGATACAATTGCAGTGCCAGAGAAATTGTGTAGACTGGATAAATACTATGCAGTGCCGGTGTGCACAGATGTTTTTCCAATACCTAAAAGGTTTACAGAAATTATTACTAAGGAATGGGATAGACCAGGTGTGCCGTTCTCTCCCCCTCCTATTTTTAGAAAAATGTTTCCAATAGACGCCACCACACGGGACTTATGGCAGACAGTTCCTAAGGTGGAGGGAGCAGTTTCTACTCTAGCAAAGCGTACTACTATCCCTGTCGAGGACAGTTGTGCTTTCTTAGATCCAATAGATAAAAAGTTAGAGGGTTACCTTAAGAAAATGTTTATTCAACAAGGTTTTATCCTACAGCCCCTTGCATGCATTGCTCCTGTCACTGCTGCTGCGGCGTTCTGGTTTGAGTCTCTGGAAGAGGCTTTACAGGTAGCGACTCCATTGGATGACATACTTGACAAGCTTAGAGCACTTAAGCTAGCCAATTCTTTTGTTTCTGATGGCATTGTTCATTTGACTAAACTAACAGCTACGAATTCTGGTTTTGCTATCCAGGCGCATAGAGCGCTATGGCTTAAATCATGGTCATCTGACGTTACTTCAAAGTCTAAGCTGCTTAACATTCCCTTCAAGGGGCAGACCCTATTCGGGCCTGGTTTGAAGGAGATTATTGCTGATATCATTGGAGAAAAAGGTCATGCCCTTCCTCAGGATAGGTCCAAATCAAGGGCCAAACATTCTAATTTTCGTGCCTTTCGAAACTTCAAGGCAAGTGCGGCATCAACTTCCTCTAATGCAAAACAAGAGGGAACTTTTGCTCAGTCCAAGACGGTCTGGAGACCTAACCAGACCTGGAACAAGGGTAAGCAGGCCAAAAAGCCTGAAGGAATGGCCCCCTATCCGGTAACGGATCTAGTAGGGGGCAGACTTTCGCTCTTCGCCCAGGCGTGGGCAAGAGTTGTCCAGGATCCCTGGGCGTTGGAAATTATATGCCAGGGATATCTTCCGGACTTCAAGGTTTCCCCTCCAAAAGGGAGATTTCACCTTTCACAATTATCTGCAAACCAGATAAAGAGAGAGGCATTCTTACACTGTGTACAAGACCTCCTAGTTATGGGAGTGATCCATCCAGTTCCAAAGGAGGAACAGGGACAGGGATTTTACTCAAATCTGTTTGTAGTTCCCAAAATAGAGGGAACCTTCAGACCAATTTTGGATCTAAAGATCTTAAACAAATTCCTCAGAGTTCCATCATTCAAGATGGAGACTATTCGTACCATCCTACCTATGATCCAGGAGGGTCAATACATGACTACAGTGGATTTAAAAGATGCTTATCTTCACATTCCGATACACAAAGATTTTCATCGGTTTCTCAGGTTTGCCTTCCTAGACAGGCATTACCAGTTTGTAGCTCTTCCCTTTGGGTTAGCTACAGCCCCAAGAATTTTTACGAAGGTTCTGGGGTCGCTTCTGGCGGTCCTAAGGCCGCGGGGCATAGCAGTGGCCCCTTATTTAGATGACATCCTGATTCAGGCGTCAAACTTCCAAATTGCCAAGTCTCATACGGACATAGTGTTGGCATTTCTGAGGTCGCATGGGTGGAAGGTGAACGAGGAAAAGAGTTCTCTATCCCCCCTCACAAGAGTTTCCTTCCTAGGGACTCTGATAGATTCTGTAGAAATGGAAATTTACCTGACGAAGTCCAGGTTATCAAAGCTTCTAAATTCCTGCCGTGTTCTTTATTCCATTCCTCGCCCTTCGGTGGCTCAGTGCATGGAAGTAATCGGCTTAATGGTAGCGGCAATGGACATAGTGCCGTTTGCACGCCTACATCTCACACCGCTGCAACTCTGCATGCTCAGTCAGTGGAATGGGGATTACACAGATTTGCCCCCTCTACTAAATCTGGATCAAGAGACCAGGGATTCTCTTCTCTGGTGGCTATCTCGGGTCCATCTGTCCAAAGGTATGACCTTTCGCAGGCCAGATTGGACAATTGTAACAACAGATGCCAGCCTTCTAGGATAGGGTGCAGTCTGTAACTCCCTGAAGGCTCAGGGATCGTGGACTCAGGAGGAGTCACTCCTTCCAATAAACATTCTGGAACTAAGAGCGATATTCAATGCTCTTCAGGCTTGGCCTCAGCTAGCGACAATGAGATTCATCAGATTTCAGTCGGACAACATCACGACTGTGGCTTACATCAACGATCAAGGGGGGAACAAGGAGTTCCCTAGCGATGTTAGAAGTCTCAAAGATAATTCACTGGGCAGAGATTCACTCTTGCCACCTATCAGCTATCCATATCCCAGGTGTAGAGAACTGGGAGGCGGATTTTCTAAGTCGACAGACTTTTCATCCGGGGGAGTGGGAACTCCATCCGGAGGTGTTTGCACAATTGGTTCATCGTTGGGGCAAACCAGAACTGGATCTCATGGCGTCTCGCCAGAACGCCAAGCTTCCTTGTTACGGATCCAGGTCCAGGGACCCCAAGGCAATGCTGATAGATGCTCTAGCAGCGCCTTGGTCCTTCAACCTGGCTTATGTGTTTCCACCATTTCCTCTGCTCCCTCGTCTGATTGCCAAGATCAAGCAGGAGAGAGCATCAGTGATCTTGATAGCGCCTGCGTGGCCACGCAGGACTTGGTATGCAGATCTAGTGGACATGTCATCTTTTCCACCATGGACTCTGCCGCTGAGACAGGACCTTCTACTTCAAGGTCCTTTCAACCATCCAAATCTAATTTCTCTGAGGCTGACTGCCTGGAGATTGAACGCTTGATTTTATCAAAGCGTGGTTTCTCTGAGTCAGTCATTGATACCTTAATTCAGGCACGAAAGCCTGTCACCAGGAAAATCTATCATAAGATATGGCGTAAATATCTTTATTGGTGTGAATCCAAGGGCTACTCATGGAGTAAGGTCAGGATTCCCAGGATATTATCTTTTCTCCAAGAAGGATTGGAGAAAGGATTGTCAGCTAGTTCCTTAAAGGGACAGATTTCTGCGCTATCTATTATTTTGCACAAGCGTCTGCCGGATGTCCCAGACGTTCAGGCATTTTGTCAGGCTTTAGTTAGAATCAAGCCTGTGTTTAAACCTGTTGCTCCACCTTGGAGCTTAAATTTGGTTCTTAAAGTTCTTCAGGGGGTTCCGTTTGAACCTCTTCATTCCATAGATATCAAACTTTTATCTTGGAAAGTTATTTTTTTGGTAGCTATTTCCTCGGCTCGTAGAGTTTCCGAGTTATCTGCCTTACAATGTGATTCTCCTTATCTGATCTTCCATGCAGACAAGGTAGTTCTGCGTACCAAACCTGGGTTTTTACCTAAGGTGGTATCTAATAAGAATATCAATCAAGAGATTGTTGTTCCGTCTTTGTGTCCTAATCCTTCTTCAAAGAAGGAACGTCTATTACACAATCTGGACGTGGTTCGTGCTTTAAAGTTTTACTTACAAGCTACTAAAGATTTTCGTCAAACATCTGCTTCATTTGTTGTCTACTCTGGACAGAGGAGAGGTCAAAAGGCTTCGGCAACCTCTCTTTCTTTTTGGCTAAGAAGCATAATCCGCTTAGCCTATGAGACTGCTGGACAGCAGCCTCCAGAAAGGATTACAGCTCATTCTACTAGAGCTGTGGCTTCCACATGGGCCTTTAAAAATTAGGCTTCTGTTGAACAGATTTGCAAGGCGGCGACTTGGTCTTCGCTTCATACTTTTTCAAAATTCTACAAATTTGATACTTTTGCTTCTTCGGAGGCTATTTTTGGGAGAAAGGTTTTACAGGCAGTGGTACCTTCCGTTTATGTACCTGCCTTGTCCCTCCCTTCATCCGTGTACTTTAGCTTTGGTATTGGTATCCCACAAGTAATGGATGATCCGTGGACTGGATATACCTTACAAGAGAAAACATAATTTATGCTTACCTGATAAATTTATTTCTCTTGTGGTGTATCCTGTCCACGGCCCGCCCTGTCATTTTAAGGCAGGTATTTTTTAATTTTTAAACTACAGTCACCACTGCACCCTATGGTTTCTCCTTTCTCTGTTTTTTTTCGGTCGAATGACTGGATATGGCAGTTAGGGGAGGAGCTATATAGACAGCTCTGCTGTGGGTGTCCTCTTGCAACTTCCTGTTGGGAATGAGAATATCCCACAAGTAATGGATGATCCGTGGACTGGATACACCACAAGAGAAATAAATTTATCAGGTAAGCATAAATTATGTTATTCTGATAGCGCCTTTTTACGTTTGATATTAGAGTGTAGGCCTCTAACATTATGGGATATTATTTTAATAGAGGTCATGGGATAAATGTGGATAGTGTATTGCTAACGGTGTGCTATGCTGCCTTGGGGGTCTTGGTTGCGCATATATGGGGTTCATCCCAGAGTGCATTGTTGTGTCTGTGGAGCAAACTCTATAGGGATGTTTACCTGGAGTGTGGTAGTGATGTGAGCATGAAAGCCTATATTTGGACCTTATGTTATTATATGCAATGATTATGAGTTTCCTGAAGCTAGACAATAATGAGGTAATACATTTTTTCTGTGCATGCACAATAATTAACTTAACAAGTACATCAACAATGGAACAACGAAACCGCAGTGGTAAAACATTAACTATAATCTTAATAATCTTAGGTATGAGGGTGCGATGGGAGGGAGGGGGTAGGGATAGTGGGTGGGGGGAGGGGGGATTAGGGGTAAATTTAGTGGACCCTTGTAGACAGTTCAAATGGATCATCTGGGGAAAGAAAAAGGAATGTTAGTAGCAACAACAAACTTGGTATAGATTAAACCTTATTTTATATGGATTGTTGTAAACAAACCATTACATTCAATCATAGATAGTCAAGAACAGCTCTGAAATGAAGTCTTTTGGATCTGAGTTCAAGTTATCCTTGACTGGCCCTCTTGTTCCTGGTCATCCCAGTCCATGGTTTTATTTTCTCTTGTATCTTTTTTTTGCTTCTTCTGTTTCCCGACTTGAGTCCATTCCCGCTGGGGTGACTTCCTTTGTGGCTTCGGGTGGGAGACTGGGGCTGGTGGTTCTGGCTGGAGCTTCAGTCTTTGTTATATGTAGTTGCCTTCCTCTAGAGAGGAGCAAGAGTAGTTGGTATTATGATATGAAAACACCAGTCTAAAGGGAAAGTTCCATCTGTACTTAATCTGCATATTTGTAAGGACATTTAGAACTGGTTTCAGTTCTCTTCGCCTCCGCAGGGTGGTGGGCGAAAGATCAGAGTATATTTGTAGATGATGTCCCTCGAATGTGATAGCTGATACTGATCTTGCCGCTTTAATTATCTGATCCTTGATGTGATAAGAATACATTTTTACTATCACATCTCTAGCCAACAATGTTTGAGGTGGCTTGGAAAGTGCTATATGTACTCTGTCCATCATAAACAAGGTGTCCTCTGTGTTACGCAATAGTTGATTCAATATTTTCTCAAGCGTTGCTGTAGGTGATGCGTAGGTTGGATCTTCTAGATCTATTTTCAAGATCCTCCAGTTGATCTTCTAATTTCTTGATTTGTGAGGCTTGTTCTTGAAGAGCAGTGTGGATGTTTGGGATCTCTTCCACCACCTCGTCGAGTTTTTCCTCCAGATCTGTAGTACGACCACCTATTTCCAGTATGTCCTATCTCAGATCAGTTAATGCTGTTTTCAGCTCTTCTTGAAAGAGAGCTTTTATTTGTACTAGCAATTCCTGGTTTGGGGTGGGCGCTGTATCAGGTTCAGTTCTCTTTTCAGGTCTTTTCGCTACTTTGCTACCCACTGGTGATAATTAAGCTTCCAATGTCTTTTGTTTAAGTTGAGAGCGTGATAGGCAGTCTTTAACTGTCTGAGATTTATTCTTCATGTTTGCCAAAAAAAAGATGTTCCTAATTATAAAGATGGTGTTGACTAGGTGGATTTGCTTATGATGTCCTGCAGGGTCCACAGGGTTATGAAGTTAAAACATGTAGGTGCAGAGTGGGAAGTATACCTCCTGATTAATCTTTACATGTCACCACTGCAGTCCCAGTATGTCACTATTCATGACATAGCACAAAGCTTTTGAAAAGCAAGGTGAAAAAAACAAACTCGCAAGAGTTAATTTTCCTCAGTCCACTTTTTCCCTCACTCAACTTCCCACCCAAGGGCCTTGTAGCCTCTAAGCAGGGTTGTGAGAGCAATGGTGTATACCTTGATGAGGAAAATTTGCTTGTGGCTGCTATGCAGCACTTGTATATTTATGTGCTGATCTGGGGCACTTTGCAGCTTGAGTGCTGTCACTGCCTTAGGGAGACAGATGCTATAAATATAAAGATTGCTAATTCTCTGCTAGGGTATAAAAGTGTCTATAAACTCAGAAATGGCGATTTTCCCGCCTCTTCACTCCTGCAGTCTTAGACTCCTAAGTATGTCCCAGTAGCTAGTAGGCCTTCACTTAGGGTTGTGGCTTATATACTTTAAAATTTCGATGTAGTCCTGAATATGACTATAGCAGGTTTAAGGCTTCAGTGAAAATAAAAAGATGTGTTTTCCCACCACTTACCCCTCTCAGGGACTCCTGGAGTAACTGGATGCCTCTTTTGTTTCTGGCCACCTTATTCTTCAATATACTGCTCCAGCTTGGATATCTGTAGCCTTCCTTCCACCCCTTTCATTCAGTGGGGTTTTTGAGATTTCTTGATGTGAGGGCCTTCGTTTTTTTCCCTTTTTTAAAAGTGCTTATTTTAGCCTCTTATCTCTTCTATCTGGTCTCTCAGTGTGGGTGATCACCTCTCAAGAGCTGCTTCTACTATATCAGATAGTTTTATCTTCTTTGGGGAGCCTTTTCGATCCTGAGTAGGCCGCAGCCGGGGCCTTTCCTGAGTTTGCTCTGGTTCTCAAATCCGGATCCGGTTACATTTTTTTTACAGCTTCAATTTTGGTTTTGTTTATTCCCTCATAGTTGGGGATGCTAACAGTTATCAAGTAGTGGCCTCAGTAAGTTGTTTTTTAATAAGTTTATAACTTTTTCTGTTCAGAGCCTCTCACATATGCTGCTATCTCCTTTGCCAGCTAGCTCCACCTCCATGTGGACTTTGTTTTAATGAAAATATTTTACTTATAAAGTCAGGGTCAAAGCCAAATTTGTATAGGGAACATTTTAGAAATAGCCAATTGAGCCTATCAAAGGCTTTTTCAACGTCCATGGACACAAACATTGAGGAAAGTTGGTTAGTTGTCACATATTCCATCAGATTTATTATTTTGATAGTGTTATCCCTCACTTCTCTATTAGGTGTGAAGCCTGCTTGATTATTGTGTATAATGGAGGGTAATATAGAGTTTATATGGTTAGTTAAAAATGTTGCATATAGTTTTATATCTATGTTTAAGAGTGAGATTGGACAAAGGTTTGCTGGAGTTGTTGCTGGTTTCCCAGATTTAGGGAGCACTATTATATGTGCCTCTAACATTGAGGCGGGGAAGGGATTGTCTGAACTTACTTCATTAAAAAGTCCCGAAAGGTAGGGTGTTAATAACGGGGCAAATGTTTGGCAGTAAACCCGTCAGGGCCTGGGCTCTTCCTTATCTTTAAGTTTTTTATGGCAGCTAGAATTTCTGGGATGGAAATGAGAGATGTCAGGTTACTGGATTGTTCCGATGTTAATTGGGGGACTTGTCAAGGTATCTCATGATATAATCGTTTGGGTAGATGAGTGATGCACGGGGTGCAAAGTTATAGCGTTTAGTATAATAGGTGTGGAAAGAGTTGGTAATATCTTGTGTAGTGTTAAGAGTAGTATTTTTATCTGGACGGAGTTTATATATATATATATATATATATGTATGATTTAAGTCTTTTCTTTTTTAAGGCTCTTGCCAGTAGCTTTCCGGATCTATAACTTTCATAGTAAAACATACTATTTGTTTTGTTGCGGAGTATTTGGTATTCTATGTTGAGAAATTCATCTTCCTAGCTTTTGCCAGCTGTTCAAAGATTGTGTTATTTAGTGGGGATTTTTTATGTGAGTAGTCTAAAGTAACAAATGCATTTGATAGTTCTTCATATTTTTTGCAGTGTGATTTTGTGTGTTGGGCTTTGAATTTAAAGAGAATGTCAAGTTAAACCTATTAGCTAAAGTAAAATGATAGCAGTTAAAAAATTACTGAGAGTTTCACTCATGAAAACGTTAGTATATACTTATCTTCAGAGCAATTTCACTATAAAAGCTACACGTACAATAGCTGAAGCTCCGGTCGCTATTTTCACCATTTGATTGACAAATGACTCATCTGCAATCAACTAATTATTGTTTCCCCCCCTCCCAAGGCGTTCATCCCCTTTGCACAAACGTCACTGCCCAGGGGGAACCAACGATTAGTGGATTGCAGGTGAGTCATCTGTCAATCAAATGGTGAAAATGGTGACCGGAGCTTCAGCTATTATCTGTGTAGCTTTTATAGTGAAATTGCTCTGAAGATAAGTATGTACTAACGTTTTCATGAATGAAACTCTCATTCATTTTTTTAATTGCTAACGTTTCACTTTAGCTAATAGGTTTAACTTGACATTCACTTTAATGAATTCTCCTCTTAGGACACATTTATGTGCCTCCCAGAATGGGAACTTATTGTCTATTGTGGGGGAGTTCAAATTAAAATATTCAGTGATAGTGTTGTTTAAGCTGTCTAGAGTGTTTGGGTTGTTGAGGAGAGAATCGTCCAGTTTCCAGAGGTAAGTATCCCTAGGTGAATCTAGCCAGGACACGTGGAGTTTGACCGCTGAGTGATCAGACCAGGAAGTAGGGGAAATAACACATTTAACAACTTTTGGGAGACCTTTTTGATTTGTAAAGATATAATCTAGCCTGCTTTGTGATTTATTGGGATGAGAGAAAAATGTATAGTCCTGAGTGTGTTGGTGTGAAAAACGCCATATGTCGTATAGATTTAGATCTTTAAGGCCATTCCATAATGTGTTGGTAGTTTTTTTCGAAATTGTTATGTTAGGGTTATAACTATCCAACCTAGATTGAAGTGTGGTATTAAAATCACCTGCTAGGAAAATAGGGCCTTTTGAAATATCAAAAATGCGTGTGAACATATTTTTGAAAAAAGGGCATTTTTTTGTTGTTTGACTCATAAACATTAATAAGGATTACTGGTATGCCATATAGTGTGCCTACCAATCTGAGAAATCTGCCATCTTTGTCTTTTGTAAGTTGGGAGAGTTGAAATGGGATAGAATGTTTGAATAAAATGCTTACACTGGCTTTCGTTGTAGTTCCAGAGCTGTGAAAACATTGTGTAAAATATTTACCAAAATATTTTGGTTCCTTATTATGTCTAAAATGTGTCTCTTGAAGAAATAATATGTCCGCATTTCTTTTATTTATGTCTGAGAGGGCTTTTGAAAGTTTATGGGGAGAGTTGAGACCCTGGGCATTTTGAGTCATTATTACAAGGGGGTGTGGAAAAGAAGGTGTCATTTGAGCCATGTCTTGATTATGGTATGGTGAAGATGTTGATGAACCAGCACATTTAGGTATATGAAATAGTTACTTGACAAGAGATTGAATATGAAAAGGAACAAATAAAGCAGTAACAATAAAAAAACAATAATAATAACAAAAAAAACAATTAAACAATAACAGGAATCTATCTTCCTAATATAGGGCATAGTTGAGAGAAATGAAGGAAGGGGAGTAAGGCACTTAAATTCTGGGTTCTGGGATAAAGAATATTAGCTAAATCCTATATAAAAATGTGTTGTAGGGTGACCGTGTAACCATAGGTGTATAAATTTATACAAGCCTAACTTAACTTAGGGGAAGCTATCTGATAAAGTACTAACAATTATCATAATGTATACATGCATTTTCATTTCTACATTGACATAAATTGAAAACCAAAGGAATTATCTGGTTATGAAACAGTCTGTGTGACATAAATATACTTGCCAGTACAGTGAAACGATAGTGAGAGTACTCATTGAGGTCTTCATTATTCTCTTGGTCATGGAGAACTAGATCTATCTGAGAAAGGGGTGAGCAGGGACAAGGTGCATTGTGGGATGGTGTTTTTACCCCAGAGGATTTTCCTTTTTTATGGTTTACTGTCTGCCAGGAAGTAGTTGGGGAGTTAGGTGTCTTCGATCCAGCTGGAGTTGCAGGGGGATGTTGTTCTGCAGGAGGGTCTATACCTAGGCTGAAGCAAAATTTAACAATATTGTCTGGAGAATTGCATATGATACAGGAATTGTTTTGAAGGGTCCATAGATGAGCGGGGAAGCCCCAGCAATATGGTATCCTTTGTTGCCACAAGATTGTCGTGAGGGTTGTAAACTCTTTCCACCTTTGAATGGTTTTAAGTGAGAGGTCTTGATAGAACTGAAGTACAGTTCCTCGGAAGCGAACTTGCTGTGTTTTCCGGGATTACATTAGGATCGTCTCTTTTTCCTGGAAGTTCTTGAATTGGATAATAATATCCCTGTGTGGTGCTGTTTCAGGTGGTTTTGGTCTGAGAGACCTGTGTGCTCTAACACACGGAATGTCTGTTGTATGGGAAGGTTATTTCATGTGGGAGAATAGGGATTATAGATACACAGGGAAATCCCTAGGCAGTACAGACTCAGGGACTCCTCTGATCCTTAAAATCTTTCGTCTGCTCCTATTCTACAAGTCTTCGATTTTTTCATGCAGTAGATCCAATGTTTCTTTCTGTGTAGCCATTTGTTCCTCCAGGAGACGCAAGTCTTCTGTGATGTAATCTTGGTTTGATTCTAGGTATTTAACTTCAAGATTCAGTGTGCGAATATCCTGCTTCATAGTGGCTTGTTCTTCCCTAATACAGATGTGGATAATATCTGCTATATCCTTCTTTGAAGGTAGATCTTGAAGAATAGAGGTTGATAATTGTTGAGAATCATTTTTTTTTTCTATTGAACCTTTGGTTTCAGGAGTGATCACAGCAGATGGGTGATCATTTTTGTTTGTTTGTGGGAGGTGAACTGTCGGTATGTTGCAAAAAAAGAGGAGATTGTTGATGCTTTGGATAGAGCTTGTTTATTAGGTTTGTCATTTTTAAAGTTCTCCTGGTTGCCATCTTCAATTATATACAAGGGAGATAAACCTCTATGTGAACCACAGTGTGTGGGGATAATCAAGTGGTAGATGAGTGATATCTTACTTAAGGTGGTATGCAGTAACGCAGTTTCATCTAGATTGTCCCTCTGGGGTGGAAAAGTCCTGTGGTATATATATTAGGTTATATGATGAAAAGGTGGTATAGAGGTTGGCCTTGTATATTTTGATGTCTAATATCCTTTAGCTTTTAAAAGTTTGCATATTAAGAATGTCAAGTGCAGTTTGTTCTTTTATAAATTGTGGCCTTATTATTATCAGGGTATAGGTAGATTAGGAGTTAGATCGTCTGTGATATAGTTGATTGGAGGAGTTCTCCCTGTTTACCCTGTGTATACCCTATTGAAGTAGCTTAAATAGGCCTGAGAGTATATGAAATGTACCCTAGCAAGGTCTCTTGTGGGGTATGGGTGATCGGCTTGAACAGCCGTTAAAGATATAGTAGCTGGGTGAAGGTAGGTAATTAAGTAGCTCACCTTGGCCTTATGTGGATGCTGAGTTGGATTAGTCGCGGACCGGATGTGCTCTACTGAGAGTTCCTAGTAGGCCTTGATGCAACCGCAGTGTTTACTGGAGCCGCCACTGGCGGATTTATGTAGGTTGACTGAAATTGCTCCCGGCTTTCACTATCATTGGTGATTTTGAAGCGGGTGTTGGACATAATTTGCATACATAAAAAGAGAGAAGCGCTCAACCTGGGAACGAACAATAGCATAATAGCTTGTTCATGTAGTAGATCCAATGTTTCTTTCTGTGTAGCCATTTGTTCCTCCAGGAGACGCACGTCTTCTGTGATGGAATCTTGTTCTGAACAAGAGAAACAGCAAAATCCCAGACGTACGTTTCGGCCCATTGTGGGCCTTGTCAGTGAGGTGCAGCCATATCCCTCTAGTACACTGAGCAACGGGTCCATGTCTGGGTTCCCGCATCACACTTAGGGAGACTTCCCTAAGTGTCATCATTTGCATACATAAAAAGAGAGAAGCGCTCAACCTGGGAACGAACAATAGCATAATAGCTTGTTCTATGGCTAGTTACCAACCAAGAAGCAGCCTCTTTTCTCTTGTTAAGTGTATCCAGTCCACGGATCATCCATTACTTATGGAATATATTCTCCTTCCCAACAAGAAGTTGCAAGAGTCACCCACAGCAAAGCTGCTATATAGCTCCTCCCCTAACTGCCATATTCAGTCATTCTCTTGCAAGCCTCAACATAGATAGGAGGTTGTGAGAGTCTGTGGTGCTTTATACTTAGTTTATTCTTCAATCAAAAGTTTGTTATTTTCAAATGGCACCGGAGTGTGCTGTTTATCTCAGGCAGTATTTAGAAGAAGAATCTGCCTGCGTTTTTTCTATGATCTTAGCAGACGTAACTAAGATCCATTTGCTGTTCTCACACATTCTGAGGAGTAAGGTACTTCAGAGGGGGAATGGCGTGCAGGTTTTCCTGCAGATAAGGTATGTGCAGTAAAATATTTTTCTAGGAATGGAATTGACTAAGAAAATACTGCTGATACCGAAGTAATGTAAGTAAAGCCTTAAATGCAGCGATAGCGACTGGTATCAGGCTTATTAATAGAGATACATACTCTTATAAAAATGTGTTTTAAAATGTTTACTGGCATGTTTAATCGTTTTTTAACGAACATTGGTGATAACACTGTAATGTTGGTATAGCCTTAAATGCAGTAAAAGCGACTGGTATCAGGCTTATTAATAGAGATACATACTCTTGTAAAAATGTGTTTTAAAACGTTTGCTGGCATGTTTAATCGTTTTTTAACATATGTTTGGTGATAAAATTTATACTTCAGAACCTCCACTTGTTGCTCAGGGAGGCTTTGGCTGCTCTGAATGAATGTGTACAATCACAGGGCCAGAGAAATTGTGTAGACTGGTTAAATAATATGCAGTGCCGGTGTGTGCTGATGTTTTTCCAATACCTAAAGAAGTTACTAAAAATTTTTTTAATAAGGAATGGGATAGACCAGGTGTGCTGTTCTCTTCCCCTCCTATTTTTTTAGAAGAATGTTTTCTAATAGTTACCACCACACGGGACTTCTGGCAGACAGTTCCTAAGGTGGAGAGAAGAGTTTCTACTCTAGCTAAGCATACCACTACCTCTGGCAAGGACAGTTGTGCTTTTTAGATCCAATGAATAAAAAATGTTTATTCAACAGGGTTTTATCCTGCAGCCCCTTGCATACATTGCTTCTGTCACTGCTGCTGCGGCGTTCTGGGTTGAGTCTCTTGATGAGGCTTTATAGTTAGCGACTCCATTGGATGAATATATTGACAAGCTTATGCTAGCCAAATTCCTTTGTTTTCTGATGCCTTTGTTCATTTGACTAGACTAACGGCTAAGAATTCTGTTTTTTTACTATACTGGCGCGTAGAGCGCTATGGCTTATATCATGGTCAGCTGTCGTGACTTTAATAAATAAGCTATTTAACTTCCCTTCAAGGGGCAGACCCTATTCGGGCCTGGTTTGAAGGAGATTATTGCTTATATCACTGGAGGGTGGCATCCACTTCCTCTAAGGCAAAACAAAAGGGAATTTTTGCTCAGTCCAAGGCGGTCTGGAGACAATAGGACCTGAAACAAAGATAAGCAGGCCAAGGAGCCTGCTGCTGCCTCTAAGGCAGCATGAAGGAACGGACCCCTATCCGGTAACGGATCCTATAGGGGGCAGACTTTCATTCTAAGCCCATGTGGGCAAGAGATGCCCAGGATCCCTAGGCATTGGAATTTATATCCCAGAGATATCTTCTGGATTTCAAAGATTTCCCCCCAATAAAAAAGGGAGTTTTCGCCTTTCACAATTATCTGCAAACCAGATAAAGAAGGAGGCATTCTTACATTGTGTACGAGATCCATCCAGTTCCAAGAGAGGAACAGGGACAGAGTTTTTACTCAAATCTGTTTGTGGTTCCCAAGGAGAGGGAACCTTCAGACCTATTTTGGATCTAAAGATCTTAAACAAATTCCTCAGAATTCCGTCATTTAAGATGGAAACTATTCGTACCATCTTAACTATGATCCAGGAGAGTCAATAGAGGACTACAATGGATTTGAAGGATGCTTATCCTCACATTGTGATGCATAAAGATCACCATCGTTTTTCAGGTTTGCCTTTCTAGACAGGCATTACCAGTTTGTAGATCTTTCCTTTGGGATATCTACAGCCCCAAGAATCTTTATGGAGGTTCTAGGGTCGCTTTGGCGGTCCTTAGGCCGCGGGGCATAGAAGTGGCCCTTTATTTAGACGACATCCTGATACAGGCGTCAAACATCCAAATTGCCAAGTCTCATACGGACGTAGTACTGGCATTTCTGAGATTACATGGGTGGAAAGTGAACAAGGAAAGAGTTCTCTATTCCCAATCTCAAGGGTTTCCCTCCTAGAGACTCTGATAGATTCTGTTGAAATGAAAATTTACCTGACGGAGTCCAGGTTGTCAAAGTTTCTAAATTTCTGCCGTGTTTTTCATTCCATCCGCGCCCTTTGGTGGCTCAGTACATGAATGAAATCGGCTAATGGTAGCGGCAAGGGACATAGTACCGTTTGCACGTCTACATTTTAGACCGCTGCAACTATGCATGCTCAGTCAGAGGAGCGGGGATTCCACAGATTTGTCCCCCTGTTAAACCTGGACCAAGAGACCAGAGATTCTCTTCTCTGGTGACTATGTCGGGTCCATCTGTCCAAGGGTATGACCTCCCGCAGGTCAGATGGGACAATTGTTACAATAGATACCAGCCTTTTAGGTTGGGATGCAGTCTGGATCTCCCTGAAGGCTCAGGGATAGGGGACTTAGGAGGAGACCCTCCTTCTAATAAATATTCTGGAATTGGGAGTGATATTCCATGCTCTTCAGACTTGGCCTCAGTTAGCAACTCTGAGGTACATCATTCTCAGTCGGACAATATACACGACTGTGGCTTTCATCAGCCATCAAGGGGGAACAGAAGTTCCCTAGCGAGGTTAGAAGTCTTACAATAATTCACTGGACAGAGACTCACTCTTGTCTATCAGCTATCCATATCCCAGGTGTTGAGAACTGGGAGGTGGATTTTCTAAGTCGTCAGACTTTTTCTTCCGGGGGAGTGGGATTTCCTCCGGAGGTCAAGACCAAGCAGGAGAAGGCTTTGGTGTTTTTGACAGTGCCTGCGTAGCCACACAGGACCTGGTATGCAGATCTGGTGGACATGTCATCCTTTCCATCACGGTCTTTGCTTCTGAGACAGGTCCCCCTACCTCAGGGTCCTTTCAACCATCTAAATAGAATCAATCTGAGATGGACTGTCTGGAGACTGAACGCTTGATGGTATCAAAGCATGGCTTCTCCGAGTCAGTCATTGATACCTTAATACAGACATGTAAGCCTGTCTCTAGGAAAATGAACATAGATATGGTGTAAATATCTGATTTTTATGAATCCAAGGGTTACTCATGGAGTAAAGTCTGGATTCCCAGGATATTATCTTTTCTCCAAGATGTTTTTGAGAAAAGGGTTGTCAGCTTTGCTCTGCCATGGAGCTTAAACCTGGTTCTTAAGGTTCTTCAGGAAGTTCCGTTTGAACCTTTTTTTGTTCCATAGATATCAATCTTTATCTTGGAAAGTTCTTTTTGGGTAGCTATTTCCTCGACTCGTAGAGTCTCCAAGTTATCTGTGTTACAATGTGATTCTCCTTATCTGGTCCTTCGTACGGATAAGGTAGTCCTGCGTACCAACCTGGGTTTTTTCCTAAGGCGGTATCCAACAAGAACATCACTCAAGAGATATTTGTTCCATGCTTGTATCCTAATCCTTCCTCAAAGAAGGAACGTCTATTACACAATATTGGACGTGGTTTGTGCTTTAAAATCTTACTTACAAGCTAATACAGTTTTCATCAAACGTTCACCTTGTTTGTTGTCTATTCTGGACAGAGGAGAGGTCAAAAGACTTCAGTAGCCTCTCTGTCCTTTTGGTTAAAAAGCATAATTCATTTAGCTTATGAGACTGCTGGTCAGCAGCCTCCTGAAGGGATTGCAGCTCATTCTACTAGAGCTGTGGTTTTCACTTGGGCCTTTTTTAAATGTGGCTTCTGTTGAACAGATTTACAAGACGGAGTCTTGGTCTGCGCTTCATACTTTTTCAAATTTAACAAATTTGATACTTTGCTTCTTCGGAGGCTATTTTTGGGAGAAAGGGTTTTTTTACAGGCAGTGGTAACTTCCGTTTAAGTACCTGCCTTGTCCCTCCCATCATCCGTGTACTTTAGCTTTGGTATGGGTATTCCATAAGTAATGGATGATCCGTGGACTGGATACACTTAACAAGAGAAAACATAATTTATGCTTACCTGATAAATTTATTTCTCTTGTAGTGTATCCAGTCCACGGCCCGCCCTGTCACTTTAAGGCAGGTAATTTTTTCACTTGAACTACAGTCACCACTGCACCCTATGGTTTCCTTTCTCTGCATGTTTTCGGTCGAATGACTGAATATGGCAGTTAGGGGAGGAGCTATATAGCAGCTTTGCTGTGGGTGACTCTTGCAACTTCCTGTTGGGAAGGAGAATATATTCCATAAGTAATGGATGATCCGTGGACTGGATACACTACAAGAGAAATAAATTTATCAGGTAAGCATAAATTATGTTTTTTGCTCATCATGTGTCTTTCACAGAGAGGAACTTTCCTGAAGCATATCAGTCTGATCCTGACTTCACAGCACAGTCCAGCCCCCGAAATACCAGGCAATCCCTTTCTGAACAAGAGAAACAGCAAAACCTCAGACGCACATTTCGGCCTATTGGGTGCCTCGTCAGTAAGGTGCAGCCATATCCCTCTAAGTACACTGAACAACGGGTCCACGTCTGGGTTCCCGCATCACACTTTGGGAGACTTCCCTAAGGGTCATAATTTGCATACATAAAAAGAGAGAAGCGCTCAACCTGGGAATGAACAATAGCATAATAGCTTGTTCTATGGCTAGTTACCACCCAAGAAGCAGCCTCCTTTTGCTCAGCATGTGCCTTTCACAGAGAAGAACTTTCCTGAAGCATATCAGTCTGATCCTGACTTCAAAGTACAGTCCATCCTCGAAATACCAGGCAATCCCTTTCTGAACAAGAGAAACAGCAAAACCCCAGACGTACGTTTCGGCCCATTGTGGGCCTCGTCAGTGAGGTGCAGCCATATCCCTCTAGTCACACTGAGCAACGGGTCCACGTCTGGGTTCCCGCATCACACTTAGGGAGACTTCCCTAAGTGTCATAATTTGCATACATAAAAAGAGAGAGTGTGCCTAGAGGTATATGGCTGCACCTCACTGACGAGGCCCACAATAGGCCGAAACGTACGTCTGGGGTTTTGCCGTTTCTCTCGTTCAGAGAGGGATATCCTGGTATTTCGTGGCTGGACTGTAATGTGAAGTCAGGATCAGACTGACAAGCTTCAGGAAAGTTCTTCTCTGTAAAAGGCATATGTTGAGCAAAAAGAGGCTGCTTCAATCCACCTGGACCAAGTTGGGTTTGTCCAAGGCAGACAGGGTACTGACAATACCCGTAGACTGTTGAACATTGTGGGCCTTGTCAGTGAGGTGCAGCCATATCCCTCTAGGCACACTGAGCAACGGGTCCACGTCTGGGTTCCCGCATCACACTTAGGGAGACTTCCCTAAGTGTCATAATTTGCATACATAAAAAGAGAGAGTGTGCCTAGAGGTATATGGCTGCACCTCACTGACGAGGCCCACAATAGGCCGAAACGTACGTCTGGGGTTTTGCCGTTTCTCTCGTTCAGAGAGGGATATCCTGGTATTTCGTGGCTGGACTGTAATGTGAAGTCAGGATCAGACTGACAAGCTTCAGGAAAGTTCTTCTCTGTAAAAGGCATATGTTGAGCAAAAAGAGGCTGCTTCAATCCACCTGGACCAAGTTGGGTTTGTCCAAGGCAGACAGGGTACTGACAATACCCGTAGACTGTTGAACATCTTTGCTGAATCTCATGATATGGGTTTGCCCCTTCTCGCCCTGTCATTAGATGCCGAAAAGGCGTTCGACAGGGTGAGATGGGAATACATGTTTGAAACTTTGAGAACATTTGGGATCCCGCACTCATTCTGTAAAGCAGTTGAGGCCCTATATACCCTCCCCACCGCAGTGGTTAAGGGACTGGGTTTCTGCTCCCCTAGGATACACATACGGAATGGAACGAGACAGGGATGTCCCCTGTCGCCGCTCCTCTTTGCGATGGTTATGGAGCCATTAGCGGAAGCCATTAGGCAGGACACCCAAATCCAGGGTCTATTACTACATGACTCAGAACAAAAGGTGGCATTATTTGCTGATGATCTCACGCTTTTCATTGCTGAGCCGACCCTATCGCTCCCACCGTTGATGGCTCTCATCGAAAGATTTGGTGTACTCTCTAATTACAAAATAAATGTAGCCAAGACGGAGGCGTACATGATCCATCTTGACCATCAAGAACAGAGAACATTACGACAACAATACTCCTTCAAATGGTCTACTAGAGGTATTCGGCACCTTGGGGTCTTCTTGTCTCATGACAAGGAGACGGTCCTCCAGGAGAACTACCACACCTTGCTAAAGGTAGTCGACAAACACTTGAAAACCAAGAAATACGACGAGCTCTCCTGGATGGGTAGGATTGCAGCCTTGAAGATGATGCTACTGCCCAAACTAACATACATTATGCGATGCATCCCCCTCCCAGTCCCAGAAAAGCTCCTGAAAAACTTTCAGACCCTTTTCAATGGGTATGTCTGGAACAACAAGAGACCTAGAGTCGCGGCATCAATCTTACAGTCCCCCCTAGATCAGGGAGGACTAGGCTTGCCAAGCGTGAGGATGTACTATGAAGCGGCAATGATTTCTCATGTCTCAGCTTGGGGACGAGACCTCCCTCCCACGAGATGGAGGGAGCTGGAACAGGCATCACTACCTGCTTATATTGATCTATCCGATTTGCTGTGGTTCCCCCCGCACCTTGCCACCATACACACCATCTCTAACCCAATTGTGAGAGGATGCCAAATGTTATGGTATAAACTGCGGCACAACACCCAGATCGCCCCCCATCCTTCTCCTATCCAGCCGGTACTCCCCATACTTCAGACCCTCCCCAACATGAGGCTGAACTGGTGGCGTAGGGTCGAGATTTTGACAGTAGGTGACTTTTACGCAGAAGGTCGCCTTCTAACGCAAGACGAGATGGTGGCAAACTTCGAGGTCCCGCGGCAGTTGGTATTCGAACTTCTAAGATTAAGATCTCTACTAAAAGCCTGGGGGTTCCTGGGAGACGCCCCACGACCCCCTACGGCTTGGGAATCTAGATGGAAAACGGGCCTACAGACCCATAAGCCCCTCACGGCACACTACCAATGCCTGCTGGTTCCCCCTACAATTCCAAAGACGAGACACATGCTCTCCTGGGAGGCGGATCTCAAAACGACGTACTCCCCTAAGAAATGGACATTGGCCATCGCCAAGACCAAGGCTGCTCTGCATTGCACCACGATGTACGAGCTTTACTTTAAAATGCTTACCAGGTGGCACCTGGTCCCGACCAGACTGCAGACCCTCTATCCTAATCACCCCCCCTCCTGTTGGAGAAACTGTGGTGGCATTGGTGCGCCACTACACACGTGGTGGACTTGTCCTAACCTAAAATCACTCTGGAGTAAGACCAGTAGGATCTGTAGCTTGATGGGCCTCCCAGAGATAGTGGACCCCGGAATGGCTCTCCTACACTTGGATCTGGAGAAAGTGCCCCCGCACAAGAGAACCCTCCTTATATACATACTCACCTCAGTTAAAATGGCAATTGCCAGAAACTGGAAAAAGGTGCATCCACCGAAATGGCAGAGTGTAATGGATTATCTAAATTATGTCAAGTCCATGGAAGACTTTGTTTACAGAGTCCAACGCAAGTCGGACATTTTCTGTCTTGTCTGGGAACCCTGGGAAGCTTACCTACAGAGCCTCAGAACTAAGCGTTAGGATTTTTCTGCCCCTCAGTGTCGCTGGCCCCTGCGCGGGCCCAAGATGTCCTGAGCACTCCCCCTCACCCCCCCCTTCTTCCCCTCCACTTAATGAACCCCTTCCCTCCCCTTCCCCCCCCATCTGATACCTCCTACCCCCTTTGAGGGGGTACCCTAGCCCACGACACTACAAAATTGGCTAAACCTAGATTTCATTCCTTTTGGGCGGAGGCCCTTGTCGGCCCCACGCCCTCACTCAGCTGCTTTCACAGGCAATACCCATACTACTACTGACTACTAGCGTAATTCTGCTCTTAAAAAGCAGAATAAAAGGCGGAAAACGCCACAATCTTAACCTATCAATAGACAACGACTCTCCCTACCTGTGAACACTTCTGCATACTCCTTATCTCACCTCTCACCCAGATATAATTTGACCCTTAGAACTGTAAGGAATGGAGGTAAAAGCTTGGTTATGTGTAGCAACAACCTTGTCACTTTATCATAATGCGACATGTAACTCCTGTAATTTTTGTGTTTCATTCATATCTGTAATGTTTGTAAGAGTTGTGATGACTTATGTTTATAATAAAAATGTTCAAAAAAAAAAAAAAAAAAAGAGGCTGCTTCTTGGGTGGTAACTAGCCATAGAAAAAGCTATTATGCTATTGTTCGTTTCCAGGTTGAGCGCTTCTGTCTTTTTATTTATGCAAATTATGACACTTAGGGAAGTCTCCCTAAGTGTGATGCGGGAATCCAGACGTGGACCCGTTGTTCAGTGTGCCTAGAGGGATATGGCTGCATCTCACTGACAAGGCCCACAATAGGCCGAAACGTACGTCTGAGGTTTTGCTGTTTCTCTTGTTCAGAGAGGGATTGCCTGGTATTTCGGGGCTGAACTGTACTGTGAAGTCAGGATCCGACTGATATGCTTCAGGAAAGTTCTTCTCTGTGAAAGGCACATGTTGAGCAAAAAGAGGCTGCTTCTTGGGTGGTAACTAGCCATAGAACAAGCTATTATACTATTGTCCATTTCCAGGTTGAGCGCTTCTCTCTTTTTATTTATGCAGGGAATCCAGACGTGGACCCATTGTTCAGTTTTCCTAGAGGGATATGGCTGCACCTCACTGACAAGGCCCACAATAGGCCGAAACGTGTGTCTGGGGTTTTGCTGTTTCTCTCGTTCAGAAAGGGATTGCCAGGTATTTCGGGGCTGGACTGTACTGTAAAGTCAAGATCAGATTGATATGCTTCAGGAAAGTTCTTCTCCGTGAAAGGCACATGTTGAGCAAAAAGAGGCTGCTTCTTGGATGGTAACTAGCCATAGGACAAGCTATTATGCTATTGTTCTTTCCCAGGTTGAACGCTTCTCTCTTTTTATTTATGCGAGATAGTGGTATTCAAAAGAGAATCCCATCTATAGAGGTGAGGTGCTAGTTCAGGGGGTAAGGTACCATCGAACAAGTTGTAGTGTGTAGATAGTGGTTTATACAGCCTGTGACCCCTTTGCCATATGGACTCCCAGGGAGTGAGATGGCAAGAAGACTTGGGGGGAAAGGCCCAGCTTGTGAGAAAACTCTTAATCCTGGTGATTTCAAATTGGAGAAGGGGGGCAATGTTAGTAGGGTTTTCTAATTGGCCAAGGGTAACAAAGTTATCTTGGGAGATACCTGACCAAAATTCAGAAACTTGTTTAATTCCTAGTCGGCCCATTTGTTGGGGTGGGTTTCTGGCAGACCTGTTAACAGGCCGTCTATGAAAGTTATGAGTGAAGGTTGCGGGGCTATTAAATGGCGGTGGCAGATCTTATCCCAAGCAGATAGACATTCAAGGATTATGAAGTTTGTGATTCCGAGAGTTCTACGGCAATGGGCTGGGGTTCAGATCAGGTATCTGAGGTGGATCTTAAATGGGAGTGAGGCTTGTTCTATGTTTCTCCACTTATTGGAGGATTGTGTAACACCCCATTGGGAAACATGTGTAAGCATTGCCCCTTTGTGATATTTTACTACAGATGGGGAAGCTAGGCCTACTATTTCGATGGGGTGTTGTAAGATTTTATGGGCTATTCTAGGGGTTTTGCCCTGCCAAATAAACTTAGTGAATTCACTTTAGAACTGCAAGAGGAGGTGTGCAGGAACCCTAAATGGGAGGCATTGGAAAAGATATGTGAGTCTTGGAAGGAAGGACATTTTTAGGGATGTAACTCGACCCATCCAAGAGATGGATTTGTGATTCCACTTATGTTTCAGGGTTCTTAATTCCACTAGTAATGGAAGGTAATTGTCCTTAATCATCTGTGGAATGCTGTTAGACAGCTTAACCCCCAGATGCGTGACATGTTCATCTGTCCAGGAAAAATTATATTTGTCTTTTAATTTTTTTAATGTAATCCCGGGAGTATCCCCACCAGTATACCTCAGTTTTAGTTGTATTAAGCTTATAGAAAGATACATTTCCAAATGCCTCAATGATTTCCATGAGTTTGGGGATAGTGTTTGCTGGGTCAGCTGAGTATATAGTGATATCGTTGGCAAATAACGCAACCTTATGCGCCTTACCGAATAGTGTAACTCCTTCTAATCTCTTCACTGTCCGGATCTGTTCAGTGAGGGGTTTGACCGCCAGGGCAAATAGGAGAGGAGACAGGGGGGAAACCCTGTTTAGTGCTGTTAGATATCAATAATGGTAATGATTGAATTCCCAAGCCCTTCACTTTTGTGGTTGGTGTAGAATATAATGCTTCGATGGCATGAAGTATCTCTTTAGGGAATTTAAAAGCCCCCACGGTTTCCCAGAGGTAGATCCATCGGACTCGGTCAAAAGCCTTCTCAGCATCTAGAGAGATAACTGAGAAGGGCATTTTCATTTTTGTGGATTCACATAGTAGGTTAATAAGAAGCCTGGTGTTATCTGGTTCCTCTCTATTATGAATAAATCCTACTTTATCTGGATTAATTAGGCTAGGCAAAAGCTTGCATATACGATTCACTAAGAGTTTAGAATAGATATTTATATCGACATTAATAAATGAGATGGGCCTATAATTAGAACACACTACAGGGTCTTTATTTGGTTTAGGGATTGTGACAATAGTAGCTTCCAAGAACTCCTTTTTAAATCTACTTTCTTCCTTTGCAAGATTAAATAATTTAAGGAGTAAGGGAGACAGTTCCTGCAGGTATGTCTTATAAGAATGGGCTGGGAATCCATTTGGCCCAGGGGCCTTAAAAGGCTTTAGTTTTTTTTACAATCTGTTTAATTTCAAGTAGGGTAAAAGGGGCAATAAGTGTCTCTTGATGTTCATCTGTAAGGGTCGGCAGGTTTAGCAAATTTAGGAACGAGCGGATATTATGTGGTGGGGTGGGATGGGGCTTGGGCTTTCCGCCTGTTCTATGTTATATCATTTTGAATAGAACTCTGCGAAGCCGTCGCCTATTTGTGAGGGTAGTCGGATGGTTTTATTGCCTTGGCGGATTTGGTGTATAGGGGAGGTGTTAGTTCGGTGGTGCAGTTTATTGGCTAACATAGTGTCTGCTTTGTTACTTTTATGGTAAAAGATTTGTTTCAGTTTAGCTAAACTTCATTATGATCTGCACAGTTTGAGTTGGCTAATATTGATTCGAAGGGCAGTGATTTGTGCAGTTGGGTGCTCTGATATGTTGGAATGGTTGGAGGACTCTAGGGTTTTAAGCTTGCAGTGTGCTTGGGCCAAGGTAAGTCCAGCTAGCTGTTTCAGGTGGGTCTGTTTGTGGATAATGTATCCTCTGATAACCACTTTAATTGCGCCCCAAAGTGTGTCATCTTTAGTTTGTGCTTTGTCATTTTGTATGATAAGATCAATTATATATTTTCTCAATGCTTCCTGAAAAGGGATGTCCGACAAAATGTTATGTGGTAGACTGCAGGAAGTCTTGAGTTTGGAACTATTAGTAGATTGCAGGTCAGCGGAGACTTGGTCGTGGTCTGACCAGGGACATAGATAGATGTGAGTGTGTCTAACTGAGTTTAGGGTTTCAGCTTGGCAGAAAATGTGATCTAATCTAGACTATATTTTATGTGAGTGGGAGTAATGGGTGTAATCCCTGTCCTTTGGATGGAGTGATCTCCAAATGTCATAGTATCCAAAATGGGACATAATGGTTCTAAATTTATTAGCTAGGAGCTCAGATTGGGAGATTCATTTTAGTAGGAGTCACTGTTTTCCTGTCAATTTTACTATCCCATGTCATATTAAAGTCACCTGCTAAAATAACCCAACCTACCTTGTCTAAACTGTTCCACTGCCTGTAAAATGTTCCTAAGATATGTGGGCTGATGCGCATTGGGTAAGTAGACTGAGACCAGTGTGTAGAGAACATGATCTAACTTGCAGACTAAGATTATATATCTGGCTTGAGGGTCTCTGATCACCTGTATCTTTTCTGCTCGTCTCCTATGTATCAATATGGCTGTTCCTCTTGCTTTTTTGTGAATGGGGAATGTTCAATGGTTGTGTAGGTGTGGGAATGGAATCTATGAGGGGCATCTGACTGCCAGTGAGTTTCCTGGAGAAACCCTACGTCCGGGTTATGAAATTTAAGAGAGCGAGTTAGTAGGCTACGTTTGAAGGGGAATTCAGGCCTCTTGTGTTGTGTGTCACAAACCTAAGTGAGTCCATTTATGGTTTGATTGAACCCAAGAGTGAAGACAACTATTATGTTGTGGGTGTAGGTGTTTTGTATCAGTAATGTGAGTAGTCAGGATGAAAGGACGGGAAAGGTAGGGTAGGGGGGAGTGGTCTAGATAGAAGTAATGTATCTATAGAATGAGGTGGAAATAGTCCACCTAGGTGGAACCCTGGCATAGGCTTCCTTATGTGGAGGGGGGAGAGTGTAGCAAGCGGAACAAATAACTAAACTTGCATTTTCTGGTCAACTTCAGTTGTGTCCTGTGCATCTGTGACTTTTCATTAAGATGGTCTGACCTCATGGAGGAGTCCGCATAAATTTACCATTTAGAGCCTGAGTTCAGGGTGGAAGAGTGTGGGGCAGTGAAGGTTCCTGATTCTGTAGGGTCTTTTGTCCCTTTATCCTTTGATCTTTGACAGACCATTTGGGTGCAGATGCAGGTAATTTTGGCTGCAGTGTGGGTTGAGCCTGTGATGCTTCATTTTGGAGACCCCAAAGGGTGAGAAGGGTAGTACCGTGTGGCAATGTAGAATCTACATGTGTCTGGTTGTCTCTTGTAATAATTAGTTTAGTGGGGTAGCCCCATCTATACCTTATGTTTGCTCTGCGTAACACTGAGGTGACTGGTTGGAACTGCCTGCGCTTTTGAAGGGTATGCGCAGACAGGTCAGGCAGGAGTTGGTTGTCTTTGAACTTCCCTGAGAGCGTCGGTTTTCTGAAGGCAGCCTGCATCAATTTCTCTTTAGACACAAAGCTGTGAAAGCAGAAGATGATGTCTCTTGGCTTGTCTTGCGAGACTGTTCTCGGGCGGAGCACTCTATGGGCCCTTTCCATGGTAGACGTCATATCCTCAAAGGGGCCCAAGAGTTGAGCTAAAAAGTTCCTTCAGATATCCTTGGAAGTCTACCGGTGGCACATCTTCTGGAACCCCTCGAAAACCAAATGTTGTTTCTACGGGCCCTGTCCACCACATCTGCTAACTTAAATTCAAGTTGTGTTAATTGGTCAGTCAGCGATTCCGAATACGATATGAGGTTTCGTTTGATCTGTGGCCATGTCATCTTGTTTCCTTACCAGAGCATCCACTCTCTTGCCTATTTCAGAAATATCTTTTCGTAGCTCGGCAGAGCTTCTCTGTATCTCGTGTGTGATAGACCGTGTTTGCAGGGCATGCATTTGCTTTAGTGTTGCTTCAGTGATGAAGTGCTGAGATTGGGTGGAGAGGCGGAAGCTGGAGTGAGAGCCTTCTCCCAGTGATTCTGAATCTCTAAGGCCTTCATTAGACCCCTCCTCAAGGTCTTCAGGTGGTTGATTGAAATGGTCAAAGACCATCTTTTTAACATTTGTTGGGGTCTTTGCGTGCTTTCTAGAAGAGTGAGGCATTCTCTGTTGAAATTCGCAGGTGGGATGTGTTCAGACTCATCAGTGCGATCAGAGTAGTGGTGTCAGATTGATTTAGTTGACAGGAGAGAAATTGCTTATCTAGTTAAAGTACCATATAGATTGGACCAGGGCTGGCTGGTATCTTCCCGGCGCTACCACTCCATACCAGTTAGGGGGTTGTGCAAAAGACCTGCCTTAAGGGACCAATCAGGGCAATTAATAGTTTGGGCAATTAATAATAGTTTGGGGGCTATGGATAGGAGTTTACAAGTTTTGTTTTGGTCTATCTAGAGAGCTCTAGGTATACAATAAGGTGTTTTCAAGATTGTAGGTTATCACTGTGTATGAGAAATACTTTGTGCTGAACCTGGTATTGGTGAAGGGATGGGCACATAGCAGACACCACACAATTGGATCAGAAGATACACCATAACAGTACAGTAATATGACACATATATACAATATCTCACAAAAGTGAGTACACCCCTCACATTTTTGTAAATATTTTATTTTATCTTTTCATGTGACAACACTGAATAAATTACACATATTACACTACAATGTAAAGTAGTGAGTGTACAGCCTGTATAACAGTGTAAATTTGCTGTCCCCTCACAATAAGTCAAGACAAAGCCATTAATGTCTAAACTGTTGGCAACAAAAGTGAGTACACCCCTAAATGGAAATGTCCAAATTGGGGCTAAAGTGTTGATATTTTGTGTGGCCACCATTATTTCTCTTGTTAAGTGTATCCAGTCCACGGATCATCCATTACTTATGGGATATTAACTCCTCCCCAACAGGAAGTGCAAGAGGATTCACCCAGCAGAGCTGCTATATAGCTCCTCCCCTAACTGCCATTACCAGTCATTCTCTTGCACCCAACGAATAGATAGGATGTGTGAGAGGACTGTGGTGATTATACTTAGTTTCATACCTTCAATCAAAAGTTTGTTATTTTATAATAGCACCGGAGTGTGTTATTCCTTCTCTGGTAGAATTTGAAGAAGAATCTACCTGAGTTTTTCTATGATTTTAGCCGGAGTAGTTAAGATCATATTGCTGTTTCTCGGCCATCTGAGGAGAGGTAAACTTCAGATCAGGGGACAGCGGGCAGATTAATCTGCAAAGAGGTATGTAGCAGCTTATTATTTTCTGACAATGGAATTGATGAGAAAATTCTGCCATACCAATATAATGTAAACTCAGCCTTAAATGCAGTAGCAGCAACTGGTATCAGGCTGTCATGTATGTATATTTTACACTTCAGTATTCTGGGGAATGGCACTTCACTGGAATTATACTGTATGCATAAAACTTTAGCCTAATTTGCAGGGACTAGCAACAGGCTTTTTAGTAACACTCAATTTATTAATGTTAAACGTTTTTTGCTGGCATGTAAAATCGTTTAATTTTCTGAGGTACTGGGTGAAAAAATGTTTTGGGCACTATTTTTTTCCACTTGGCAGTCGTTTTATTTAATTTATGACAGTTTACTGATCTCTCTCACTGTTATGTGTGAGGGGGAGGGGCCTTTTTTGGTGCTTTTGCTACGCATCAAAAAATTCAGTCAGAAGTTTATTGTCTTCCCTGCATGATCCGGTTCATCTCTACAGAACTCAGGGGTCTTCAAAACTTGTTTTGAGGGAGGTAATCACTCACAGCAGAGCTGTGAGATTGTAGTTGACTGTGATAAAAAAACGTTTTTTTATTTTTATTTTTTATTTTTTTTTCTGCTATCAGGGTTAGTTATCCTTTGCTAATGGGAGCAATCCTTTGCTAAAATTGTGTTTTTTACAAAGATTTGATGCTATAACTTTTCAGTTTATTAATTTTCAACTGTCATAACTTTTTCTGTGCTTCTTATAGGCACAGTACGTTTTCATATTATAGTAAATTACTTGAAAAGTATTTTCAAGTTGCTAGTTTATTTGCTAGTGTGTTAAACATGTCTGATTCAGAGGAAGATATCTGTGCTATATGTGCTAAAGCCAAAGTGGAGCCCAATAGAAATTTATGTACTAACTGTATTGATGCTACTTTAAATAAAAGTCAATCTGTACAAATTGAACATATTTCACCAAACAACGAGGGGAGAGTTATGCCGACTAACTCGCCTCACGTGTCAGTACCTGCATCTCCCGCTCGGGAGGTGCGTGATATTGTAGCGCCGAGTACATCTGGGCGGCCATTACAAATCACATTACAGGATATGGCTACTGTTATGACTGAAGTTTTGGCTAAATTACCAGAACTAAGAGGTAAGCGTGATCACTCTGGGGTGAGAACAGAGTGCGCTGATAATATTAGGGCCATGTCAGACACTGCGTCACAATTTGCAGAACATGAGGACGGAGAGCTTCATTCTGCGGGTGACGGTTCTGATCCAAACAAACTGGATTCAGATATTTCAAATTTTAAATTTAAGCTGGAAAACCTCCGTGTATTAATAGGGGAGGTGTTAGCGGCTCTGAATGATTGTAACACAGTTGCAATACCAGAGAAAATGTGTAGGTTGGATAAATATTTTGCGGTACCGGCGAGTACTGACGTTTTTCCTATACCTAAGAGACTTACTGAAATTGTTACTAAGGAGTGGTATAGACCCGGTGTGCCGTTCTCACCCCCTCCGATATTTAGAAAGATGTTTCCAATAGACGCCACCACACGGGACTTATGGCAAACGGTCCCTAAGGTGGAGGGAGCAGTTTCTACTTTAGCTAAGCGTACCACTATCCCGGTGGAGGATAGCTGTGCCTTTTCAGATCCAATGGATAAAAAGTTAGAGGGTTACCTTAAGAAAATGTTTGTTCAACAAGGTTTTATATTGCAACCTCTTGCATGCATTGCGCCTGTCACGGCTGCAGCAGCATTTTGGTTTGAGTCTCTGGAAGAGACACTTGAATCAGCTCCATTAGATGAGATTACACACAAGCTTAAAGCCCTTAAGTTAGCTAACTCATTTATTTCAGATGCCGTAGTACATTTAACTAAACTTACGGCTAAGAATTCCGGATTCGCCATTCAGGCACGCAGAGCACTGTGGCTAAAATCCTGGTCAGCTGATGTTACTTCTAAATCTAAATTGCTTAATATACCTTTCAAAGGGCAGACCTTATTCGGGCCCGGGTTGAAAGAAATTATCGCTGACATTACAGGAGGTAAAGGCCATGCCCTGCCTCAAGACAGAGCCAAACCTAAGGCTAGACAGTCTAATTTTCGTTCCTTTCGTAATTTCAAAGCAGGAGCAGCATCAACTTCCTCTGCACCAAAACAGGAAGGAGCTGTTGCTCGCTACACACAAGGCTGGAGACCTAACCAGTCCTGGAACAAGGGCAAGCAGGCCAGGAAACCTGCTGCTGCCCCTAAGACAGCATGAATCGAGGGCCCCCGATCCGGGAACGGATCTAGTGGGGGGCAGACTTTCTCTCTTCGCCCAGGCTTGGGCAAGAGATGTCCAGGATCCCTGGGCGTTAGAGATCATATCTCAGGGATACCTTCTAGACTTTAAATTCTCTCCCCCAAGAGGGAGATTTCATCTGTCAAGGTTGTCAACAAACCAAATAAAGAAAGAGGCGTTTCTACGCTGCGTACAAGATCTTTTATTAATGGGAGTGATCCATCCGGTTCCGCGGTCGGAACAAGGACAAGGGTTTTACTCAAATCTGTTTGTGGTTCCCAAAAAAGAGGGAACTTTCAGGCCAATCTTGGATTTAAAGATCCTAAACAAATTCCTAAGAGTTCCATCGTTCAAAATGGAAACTATTCGGACAATTTTACCCATGATCCAAAAGGGTCAGTACATGACCACAGTGGATTTAAAGGATGCTTACCTTCACATACCGATTCACAAAGATCATTACCGGTATCTAAGGTTTGCCTTTCTAGACAGGCATTACCAGTTTGTAGCTCTTCCATTCGGATTGGCTACGGCTCCGAGAATCTTCACAAAGGTTCTGGGTGCTCTTCTGGCGGTACTAAGACCGCGAGGAATTGCGGTAGCTCCGTACCTAGACGACATTCTGATACAAGCTTCAAGCTTTCAAACTGCCAAGTCTCATACAGAGTTAGTACTGGCATTTCTAAGGTCGCATGGATGGAAGGTGAACGAAAAGAAGAGTTCTCTCTTTCCACTCACAAGAGTTCCCTTCTTGGGGACTCTTATAGATTCTGTAGAAATGAAGATTTACCTGACAGAAGACAGGTTAACAAAGCTTCAAAATGCATGCCGTGTCCTTCATTCCATTCAACACCCGTCAGTAGCTCAATGCATGGAGGTGATCGGCTTAATGGTAGCAGCAATGGACATAGTACCCTTTGCACGCCTACATCTCAGACCGCTGCAATTGTGCATGCTAAGTCAGTGGAATGGGGATTACTCAGACTTGTCCCCTACTCTGAATCTGGATCAAGAGACCAGAAATTCTCTTCTATGGTGGCTTTCTCTGCCACATCTGTCCAGGGGGATGCCATTCAGCAGGCCGGACTGGACAATTGTAACAACAGACGCCAGCCTACTAGGTTGGGGCGCTGTCTGGAATTCTCTGAAGGCTCAGGGACAATGGAATCAGGAGGAGAGTCTCCTACCAATAAACATTCTGGAATTGAGAGCAGTTCTCAATGCCCTTCTGGCTTGGCCCCAGTTAACAACTCGGGGGTTCATCAGGTTTCAGTCGGACAACATCACGACAGTAGCTTACATCAACCATCAGGGAGGGACAAGAAGCTCCCTAGCAATGATGGAAGTATCAAAGATAATTCGCTGGGCAGAGTCTCACTCTTGCCACCTGTCAGCAATCCACATCCCGGGAGTGGAGAACTGGGAGGCGGATTTCTTAAGTCGTCAGACTTTTCATCCGGGGGAGTGGGAACTTCATCCGGAGGTCTTTGCCCAAATACTTCGACGTTGGGGCAAACCAGAAATAGATCTCATGGCGTCTCGACAGAACGCCAAGCTTCCTCGTTACGGGTCCAGATCCAGGGATCCGGGAGCGGTTCTGATAGATGCTTTGACAGCACCTTGGACCTTCGGGATGGCTTATGTGTTTCCACCCTTCCCGATGCTTCCTCGATTGATTGCCAGAATCAAACAGGAGAGAGCATCAGTGATTCTAATAGCGCCTGCATGGCCACGCAGGACTTGGTATGCAGATCTAGTGGACATGTCATCCTGTCCACCTTGGTCGCTACCTCTGAAACAGGACCTTCTGATCCAGGGTCCCTTCAAACATCAAAATCTAATTTCTCTGAAGCTGACTGCTTGGAAATTGAACGCTTGATTTTATCAAAACGTGGTTTTTTCTGAGTCAGTTATTGATACCTTAATACAGGCTAGGAAGCCTGTTACCAGAAAGATTTACCATAAGATATGGCGCAAATACTTATATTGGTGCGAATCCAAGAGTTACTCATGGAGTAAGGTTAGGATTCCGAGGATATTGTCTTTTCTACAAGAAGGTTTAGAAAAGGGTTTATCCGCTAGTTCCTTAAAGGGACAGATTTCAGCTCTGTCCATTCTTTTACACAAACGTCTGTCAGAAGTTCCGGACGTTCAAGCTTTTTGTCAGGCTTTAGCTAGGCTCAAGCCTGTGTTTAAAACTGTTGCTCCACCATGGAGTTTGAACTTAGTTCTTAATGTTTTACAGGGGGTTCCGTTTGAACCCCTTCATTCCATTGATATCAAGTTGTTATCTTGGAAAGTTCTGTTTTTAATGGTGATTTCCTCGGCTCGAAGAGTCTCTGAGTTATCTGCCTTACATTGTGATTCTCCTTATCTGATTTTTCATTCAGACAAGGTAGTTCTGCGTACTAAACCTGGGATTCCTACCTAAGGTGGTCACTAACAGGAATATCAATCAAGAGATTGTGGTTCCATCTTTGTGTCCTAATCCTTCTTCGAAAAAGGAACGTCTGCTACACAATCTAGATGTAGTCCGTGCCCTGAAATTTTATCTACAGGCAACTAAGGATTTTCGACAAACGTCTTCCCTGTTTGTCGTTTATTCTGGTCAGAGGAGAGGTCAAAAAGCTTCGGCTACCTCTCTCTCCTTTTGGCTTCGTAGCATAATACGGTTAGCCTATGAGACTGCTGGACAGCAGCCTCCTGAAAGAATTACAGCACATTCTACTAGAGCTGTGGCTTCCACTTGGGCCTTTAAGAATGAGGCTTCTGTTGAACAGATTTGCAAGGCTGCAACTTGGTCTTCTCTTCCTACTTTTTCCAAATTTTACAAATTTGACACTTTTGCTTCTTCGGAGGCTGTTTTTGGGAGAAAGGTTCTTCAGGCAGTGGTTCCTTCCGTATAAAGAGCCTGCCTGTCCCTCCCGTCATCCGTGTACTTTAGCTTTGGTATTGGTATCCCATAAGTAATGGATGATCCGTGGACTGGATACACTTAACAAGAGAAAACATAATTTATGCTTACCTGATAAATTTATTTCTCTTGTGGTGTATCCAGTCCACGGCCCGCCCTGTCACTTTAAGGCAGGTAATTTTTCCATTAAACTACAGTCACCACTGCACCCTATGGTTTTCCTTTCTCTGCATGTTTTCGGTCGAATGACTGGTAATGGCAGTTAGGGGAGGAGCTATATAGCAGCTCTGCTGGGTGAATCCTCTTGCACTTCCTGTTGGGGAGGAGTTAATATCCCATAAATAATGGATGATGCGTGGACTGGATACACCACAAGAGAAATAAATTTATCAGGTAAGCATAAATTATGTTTTTCCATCACTGCCTTAACCCTCTTGGGCATGGGGTTCACTAAAGCTTCACAGGAGTCTTCTTCCACTCCTCCATGACGACATCACAGAGCTGGTGGCTGTAAGTAACCTTGTGCTCCTCCACCTTCCGTTTGAGGATGCCCCACAGATGCTCAATAGGGTTTAGGTCTGGAGACATGCTTGGCTAGTCCATCGCCTTTACCCTCAGCTTCTTTAGCAAGGCAGTGGTTGTCTTGGAGGTGTGTTTGGGGTCGTTATGTTGGAATACTGCTCTGCGGCCCAGTCTCCGAAGCGGGGGGGAATAATGCTCTGCTTCAGTATGTCACAGTACATGTTGCATTCATAGCTCCCTCAATGAACTGTAGGTCCCCAGTGCCAGCAGCACTCATGCAGGCCCAGACCATGACACTCCCACCACCATGCTTCACTGTAGGCAAGACACACTTGTCTTTGTACTCCTCACCTGGTTGCCACCACACACACTTGACGCCATCTGAACCAAATAAGTTTATCTTGGTTTCATCGGACCACAGGACATGGTTCCAGTAATCCATGTCCTTAGTCTGCTTGTCTTCAGCAAACTGTTTGCGGGCTTTCTTGTGCATCATCTTCAGAAGAGGCTTCCTTCTGGGACGACAGCCATGCAGACCAATTTGATGCAGTGTGCAGCGTATAGACTGAGCACTGACAGGCTGACCCCCCACCCATCACTGCAGTAATGCTGGCAGCACTCATACGTCTATTTCTCATAGACAACCTCTGGAAATGACGCTGAGCATGTGCATTCAACTTCTTTGGTCGACCATGGTGAGGCCTTTTCTGAGTGGAACCTGTTTTTGCCGGTTGTCCGCCGCCTGATCTTCAGGTAGGCAACTTGGGGACTCGGAGTAGATCTCTGGCTGTTATCGGGTTTCAAGGTTCTCCTCTGCGCCGGGGTGAAAGTCGGCAGCCTCCACGCCACTTGTATGTGGTCCGGCAGTAGCCCCGTTCAGGTCCTGCTCTCGTGGACCTGCTCTGGTTTCGGTCTCGCTTCAGAAGTGCTTGTTGTAGCTTCGGAGTGGAGCCCCGACCCTCCGGAGTGCAAAGTAGGCCTGATGTCAGAGGCGTCTGTTTGCTTGCCTATCTGTGCTGCAGGCCGTATTCCCGCCAACCTCCAAACGACTCTGAAGTGGTCCTTGGGTAGGTTGCTATGTTCCGGGAGGCAATAGCAGGAATACACGATGTGTCCAGCAATAATCTGATGGGTTTTGGGTCAGAAGTCAGCTTAGAAAACAGCTTTATTGCTTAAAAAAGAGCAGGCCCCTCTCAGATGCGACGGCTCTGTTTGGCAGTTTAATTCTGTCCACATGAATTTCTATACAAATATAACATGCTAATCTTTTCTGTATGATTTGAAATTTAGAATATGTGCTGCTAAAACTAGGACTATTCAAATATAACAGACAGAAGTATTTTGAAAATGTAATGGGTACACACTAGATCTGTCCCAATTAAAGGGATGTTAAACAGTTGATTCATTGCTGTAATAAAAAAGCACTAAGCAGTTGCTTATACTTAATAAAAATCATTGCAATATGTTTTATTCAACCATTTAAATGGATTTTACCTTTTTATTTCCCCCCCCCCCCCCCCCCCCACTGCATTCGTGCTTCCTGTTACAGCCCTACACAAGGAGGCCTTTGCAGGAAGTTGTATCTTAGCCTGATGTCATAAAACGTCTAGGCTAGGTAATAGACTTGATAACAGGGAGTCAGATTTGCTCAGGTCCCAGAACTGACAGAATAGAAACTTTTTTTTTTAAATCCTCTGCTCCTAAAAAACTGGGGGCAGGGCTACACTGAGAATTTCTAAGTGCTAGTTGTGCAAAAAAACAAGTAAGTTTTTTTACACAATCCTTTTCTTTTTATATTTACTTTGATTTAACATATTTGTTTTTATCAAAGGAGCACTGTTTAATATCCCTTTAATTACTATCTTAGTCTCTGAACCTAAACTATAGCTAGACACTGGTAAATATAATTTTTTTTCTATGAAACTATTTGTTAACAGGTGAACATGTGATGTCAGCGCGAACAAATTTGGATTTTGGGGATGTTGAAAGCAAGTGATTAACATGAACCACACATGGAATGTATTAATTTCAACAGTATAGGGACTATGTTGCTAGTTGTCAGTGATTATAGAGCAATAGAATAAAGGGACATTGGTATATAAACCTTGTGTTAAAACAATTTCATAGCTGTCACCTATGTCTGGGGCCTACAGAAACCATTGTTCTTTCCAGGATTAGGACCAGTTAATGCAGTTATCACCGCACCATCTGTTTAGCTTTAGTGAAGCATGTACAAGGCTGTAAAAAAAACAAATAAGTGATTTAAACAAGTATAAGCTTGGAAACTCTATATACCCAGAACAAAATCTGCAGGACATTCTCATACGGCTTGATAATGTAATGTTAATGTGCTTTATAGAGCAAAGTAATAAACAGCTAACAGATTAATCATAATGGAACTGCTGGGAAAAATGCAAGAGGTGGACTCAAGTTTTGATATCAGTAAATAAAATGTAATGCTTTAGTTTATACTAAACCATTCTGCAGATGTTTGTAGCTATAATAAATAAAGCAGAACACTTTTTTTATTGTATTAATGGGACATAAACATTCCTGCATCTATAATAATAGAAATCTGCAATGTAAAAGGAAAATCCATGGTGTATTCCTGCCAAATTAAAAATGTAAGCAGTGTTAGTTTTAGCAGAGCCTCAAGCATTCTTTTAAAAGCAAGTCAGGTTTGTACTCAGGGGATACAGAACATATGCTCTTTATGTTTGTTGGTAAGGTGGATACTGAACTCTACTAAGCATGCACAGAGCTTTAAGGTAGGAACAGAAAAAATGGGGTAGTACTAAAGTGAATTTACACATCTATTTTACAGGAACGCACCATGCAGGATACAGTAACATCAAAATATCAATTTATCCCCTTAAGCATGGTGTCAAACATTCTAAAGGGACATTACACACTAAATAAATGCTAGATAGAATTATGCATTTAAAGAAAAGATTAGTCTGAGAATAGCATGTAGATGTATTTTTTAAAGTGTCATTAGCTGTTTAAATATTGACAAAATAAGACTAAAGTTTTAGTGTCTATAAAACAATGGGAGCTGCCATGTTGTAACGTAGGTTACCTTCTCTGCTGTGGCCAATAAGAGACCGTTATAAATAGGTCACTAGACTGTGCAGCCAATGGCTGTGTGAAATATAACAGTGTTCTGCACTTCGATTTCGAACAGGTGCTCACAATTTCAGAATGGAATTACAGGAAAAGGGGACAAAATAAATAATGAAAGTATATTGCAGATTTTTTGTTTATGTATACGATTTATCATTTTATATTACCATCTCAAAGTGTTTAATGTCCCTTTAAGGTGAAGGGCCACATTGATCATGCTTACTCATCATGCTAATTACCACATTTTAAGCATTCTATTAATCAAAAGCTTGCACTTCTATGTAAATATAATTTATATTTGCAACCCTGTAGCAAAAGTGTGCACAAAAACTATATATATGAACAAACACAATAATATATTCCAAAAGCACTAGAAAGCATCATTATGGCACTGGGGTCTTAGGTTGGACAACCGTGGTTTAAAAGGGTGCAAAAGTAATACATTAAAGGGATATAAAACAGTACTTATTAAGTAACAACAATTATTATTACTTTAAAAAAAAGAAACAGATTGTGTTAAAAAAAATAATAAAAAAAGCTTGTTTTCTTGCAAAATGAGCATCCATAGCCTGCAAAACCAGCGTTGCATATCTCTGCAAACACTTCGGGATGGAGAGACCATTCCCCTGGATGAAAGGATTGTCTGCCGAGAAAATCCGCTTCCCAGATGTCCACACCCGGAATATGGATCGCTGACAGCGAACAGTTGTGGGTCTCTGCCCACTCCAGAATTCGAGATACTTCCCTCATTGCTAGGGAGCTTCTCATTCCCCCCTGATGGTTGATGTAAGCCACTGAGGTTATATTGTCTGATTTGAATCCGATAAATTGGGACAAACCCAGTAGGGGCCAAGCCTTAAGAGCATTGAATATTGCCCAAAGGTCTAGAATGTTTAACGGGAAGGAGCTCTCGTCCACAGACCCTGCACCTTCTTGGTGCCCTAAACAGCTCCCCATCCTGACAGACTTGCGTCCGTAGTCACAGTCACCCAGGATGGTCTTAAAAAGGATGTCCCTCAAGATAGGTGATCCGGACAGAGCCACCAAGAGAGCGATTCTCTTGACTGGTTGTCCAGAGAAATCTGAGACAGATCCAAATGATTGCTGTTCCACTGCCTCAGCATGCACAGTCGCCTGAGGTGGAACCTGGCAAAGAGAATGATGTCCATGTTGGACACCATGAGACCAATCACCTCCATACACTGAGCCACAGATGGCCTACACTGAGCCACAGATGGCCTTAAGGAAGTCTGGAGGGCCAAACATGTTAAAGCTAGCTCGCAACTTCTCTGGTCTGTTAGAAATATTCTCATGTCTATGGAGTCTATTATCGTGCCCAGGAATTTCACCCTGGTGCTTGGAAAAAGAGAACTCTTTTTCTCTATTTATCTTCCCTCCATGGGATCGAAAAAGACAGGAGAGATTCTGAATGGTCTTCTGCCAGACGAAACAATGGTGCTTGTACCAGAATACCGTCCAAGTAGGGAGCTACTGCTACACCCTGGGTTCTGGCGACTGCTAGAAGAGCCCCTAGAACCTTCGTAAAAAAATTCTTGGAGCAGTAGCTGGACCAAACGGAAGTGCAATTAACTGGAAGTGCTGGTCCAGGAACTCAAACTTGAGGAACTGGAAGTGTTCCCTGTGGAATGGAAGGTGAAGGAATGGAGATCTATAGTGGTCATAAACTGCCCTTCCTGAATTAAGGGAAGGATGGACCTTATTGTCCCCATCTTGATGAGGGGACATTTAGAAATTTGTTTAAGCACTTTAGGTCCAGAACTGGACGGAAGTTCCCTCCTTCTTTGGGACCACGAAAATGTTTGAATAGTATCCCAAACCTCTCTTTGCGATAGGTACTGGGACAATGACTCCAAAAGAGGACAGATCCCTAACGCACCCCAATAAGGCTTCCCTCTTTCCTAGTCTTGAAGACAGGTTGAGAGGATGAATCTGCCCCTTGGTGGATGAGATTTGAACTTATTTTGTAACCCTGAGATATGACCTCCAGGACCCAAGGATCCTGCACGCCCCTGAATCAAGCCTCTGAAAGAGCGATATTCTGCCCCTACACGATCCAAAATAGGACCGGGGGCTGCCCCTTCATGCGGACTTAGTCTCAGCGGGCTTCTTGCTCTGCTTGGATCTATTCCAGGACTGAGCCGTCTTCCAAGAACTCTTGGTTTGCTCTGGCTTAGTGGAGGCCTCTGATGCTGGGCTTTTATCAGAACTAAAGGAACTTTATCCCTTAGATTTGTTCTCCTTATCTTACGGTATGAAGGCACCCTTGGTCCCAGAAACCATGGAGATAGTCAAACAAACTCTTTTCCTTAAAGGAGAGGGAAAAAGACTAGACTTAAAAGTTATATCTGTCAGCCTGAACAGAAAACCTGAAGTCTTAGCCTTAGGCTAATTAATCTGTGTAATAACAGCACAGATAAAAGAATTAGTAACCCAGAAGGCCGTAATTTGTTCCTGAAAAATGTTGATGGAACCCTCCACCTCGAACAATTTCGAGAAGGAGACACACCAAAAGGTAGCCGCTCCAGCAACTGCGGCGACAAGCGCTGCTAGTAAAAGAAAATATCCGCTAGGTTGAGACACCCTCGTTAAAAAAAGAGTTTCCATCCTTATATCCGGCGGCTCTGTCAACAACGAACTATCCTCACATGGGCTAGTATTACTTGTGGCAAGCGTAAAAATAGCGCCAACCAAGTAGGGATGGGAAAAAGAAACCCCACCCTCATAGAGAGCCCGGAACTGGGATCCTTAAAAGACAGACGACGGGGAAGAGGAATCTAATCCTGTCCCACTCGTCCTTAATAATGATTGCCATCAAATTTAGGACCCAGAGGTTCGTCTGGCAGCTCGGCATTTAAAACCTCTAATGTAGTCAAAACCTCCTTTAGTAGAAAGCATAAATGTTCTGTCCAAAATCTAAGAACAGGAACTTCCACAGGCAGAGGATTATAGGCATCAGGCTCCAACCCTGAAATTTCATACTCTAAAGTTTCAGAAACTTTAGAACCTCATCCTCTGATAACCGATCAGATATATCCGACAAATTACATGATGCCCCCTGGGCAGGAGTGCAAGATTTAACCTTTCGCTTGCGCTAAGCAGTGCAGGGAAAGCACTAATGGCCGCAGACCACCGTATGAAACTGCGCAGTAACGTCTGGTGAAAAAAGGTCCCCTCCAGATGGAGGATTAGCAGTGCAATGGGAAGCTGCATGTGTATAAAAAGATGCATGTAGGGTGTGCACCTCACTGGATGAGGACTCCTCAGAGGTGGACGGCTCAGTGGTATCAAACATGTCAACCTTATTTGATATAATCCCCTCATCAAAAGGCATATGGAACATAATTGAGAGGGCAAATATTCCAGAGCTCCCTCACAATATAAACAGGCATTACTCTTTGAAATAGAGGGAGAACCCTCTAATGAATCAGAATCCTCCATAGCTAAACTACGATATGCAGAGGACTACAGAAAAAAACATAATTTATGCTTACCTGATAAATTCCTTTCTTCTGTTGTGTGATCAGTCCACGGGTCATCATTACTTCTGGGATATAACTCCTCCCCAACAGGAAATGCAAGAGGATTCACCCAGCAGAGCTGCATATAGCTCCTCCCCTCTACGTCAGTCCCAGTCATTCGACCAAGAAACAACGAGAAAGGAGTAACCAAGGGTGAAGTGGTGACTGGAGTATAATTTAAAAGATATTTACCTGCCTTAAAACAGGGCGGGCCGTGGACTGATCACACAACAGAAGAAAGGAATTTATCAGGTAAGCATAAATTATGTTTTCTTCTGTTATGTGTGATCAGTCCACGGGTCATCATTACTTCTGGGATACCAATACCAAAGCAAAAGTACACGGATGACGGGAGGGATAGGCAGGCTCATTATACAGAAGGAACCACTGCCTGAAGAACCTTTCTCCCAAAAATAGCCTCCGAAGAAGCAAAAGTGTCAAATTTGTAAAATTTGGAAAAAGTATGAAGCGAAGACCAAGTTGCAGCCTTGCAAATCTGTTCAACAGAGGCCTCATTCTTAAAGGCCCAAGTGGAAGCCACAGCTCTAGTGGAGTGAGCTTTAATTCTTTCAGGAGGCTGCTGTCCAGCAGTCTCATAGGCTAAACGTATTATGCTACGAAGCCAAAAAGAGAGAGAGGTAGCAGAAGCTTTTTGACCTCTCCTCTGTCCAGAGTAAACGACAAACAAGGAAGAAGTTTGGCGAAAATCTTTAGTTGCCTGCAAGTAGAACTTGAGGGCACGAACTACATCCAGATTGTGTAAAAGACGTTCCTTCTTTGAAGAAGGATTTGGACACAAGGATGGGACAACAATCTCTTGATTGATGTTCCTGTTAGTGACTACCTTAGGTAAGAACCCAGGTTTAGTACGCAGAACTACCTTGTCTGAGTGAAAAATCAGATAAGGGGAATCACAATGTAAGGCTGATAACTCAGAGACTCTTCGAGCCGAGGAAATAGCCATTAAAAACAGAACTTTCCAAGATAACATTTTTATATCAATGGAATGAAGGGGTTCAAACGGAACACCCTGTAAAACGTTAAGAACTAAGTTTAAACTCCATGGTGGAGCAACGGCTTTAAACACAGGCTTGATCCTAGCTAAAGCCTGACAAAAGGACTGGACGTCTGGATTTTCTGACAGACGTCTGTGTAACAAGATGGACAGAGCTGAAATCTGTCCCTTTAATGAACTAGCTGATAAACCCTTTTCTAAACCTTCTTGTAGAAAAGACAATATCCTAGCGATCCTAACCTTACTCCAGGAGTAACCTTTGGATTCGCACCAGTATAGGTATTTCCGCCATATTTTATGGTAAATCCTTCTGGTAACAGGCTTCCTAGCCTGAATCAGGGTATCAATAACCGACTCAGAAAAACCACGTTTTGATAAAATCAAGCGTTCAATTTCCAAGCAGTCAGCTTCAGAGAAGTTAGATTTTGATGTTTGAATGGACCCTGTATCAGAAGGTCCTGTCTTAGAGGTAGAGACCAAGGCGGACAGGATGACATGTCCACTAGATCTGCATACCAAGTCCTGCGTGGCCAAGCAGGTGCTATTAGAATTACTGATGCTCTCTCCTGTTTGATTTTGGCAATCAATCGAGGAAGCAGCGGGAAGGGTGGAAACACATAAGCCATCCTGAAGTTCCAAGGTGCTGTCAAAGCATCTATCAGAACTGCTCCCGGATCCCTGGATCTGGACCCGTAGCGAGGAAGTTTGGCGTTCTGGCGAGACGCCATGAGATCTATCTCTGGTTTGCCCCAACGTCGAAGTATTTGGGTAAAGACCTCCGGATGAAGTTCCCACTCCCCCGGATGAAGAGTCTGGCGACTCAAGAAATCCGCCTCCCAGTTCTCCACTCCCGGGATGTGGATTGCTGACAGGTGGCAAGAGTGAGACTCTGCCCAGCGAATTATCTTTGATACTTCCATCATTGCTAGGGAGCTTCTTGTCCCTCCCTGATGGTTGATGTAAGCTACAGTCGTGATGTTGTCCGACTGAAACCTGATGAACCCCCGAGTTGTTAACTGGGGCCAAGCCAGAAGGGCATTGAGAACTGCTCTCAATTCCAGAATGTTTATTGGAAGGAGACTCTCCTCCTGATTCCATAGTCCCTGAGCCTTCAGAGAATTCCAGACAGCGCCCCAACCTAGTAGGCTGGCGTCTGTTGTTACAATTGTCCAGTCTGGCCTGCTGAATGGCATTCCCCTGGACAGGTGTGGCCGATGAAGCCACCATAGAAGAGAATTTCTGGTCTCTTGATTCAGATTCAGAGTAGGGGACAAATCTGAGTAATCCCCATTCCACTGACTTAGCATGCATAGTTGCAGCGGTCTGAGGTGTAGGCGTGCAAAAGGTACTATGTCCATTGCCGCTACCATTAAGCCGATCACCTCCATGCATTGAGCTACTGACGGGTGTTGAATGGAATGAAGGACGCGGCATGCATTTTGAAGTTTTGTTAACCTGTCTTCTGTCAGGTAAATCTTCATTTCTACAGAATCTATAAGAGTCCCCAAGAATGGAACTCTTGTGAGAGGAAAGAGAGAACTCTTCTTTTCGTTCACTTTCCATCCATGCGACCTTAGAAATGCCAGAACTAACTCTGTATGAGACTTGGCAGTTTGAAAGCTTGAAGCTTGTATTAGAATGTCGTCTAGGTACGGAGCTACCGAAATCCCTCGCGGTCTTAGTACCGCTAGAAGGGCACCCAGAACCTTTGTGAAGATTCTTGGAGCCGTAGCCAATCCGAATGGAAGAGCTACAAACTGGTAGTGCCTGTCTAAGAAGGCAAACCTTAGATACCGGTGATGATCTTTGTGGATCGGTATGTGAAGGTAAGCATCCTTTAAATCCACTGTGGTCATGTACTGACCCTCTTGGATCATGGGTAAAATTGTCCGAATAGTTTCCATTTTGAACGATGGAACTCTTAGGAATTTGTTTAGAGTCTTTAAATCTAAGATTGGCCTGAAAGTTCCCTCTTTTTTGGGAACCACAAACAGGTTTGAGTAGAACCCTTGTCCTTGTTCCGACCACGGAACCGGATGGATCACTCCCATTGTTAACAGATCTTGTACGCAGCGTAGAAACGCTTCTTTCTTTATCTGGTTTGTTGACAACCTTGACAGATGAAATCTCCCTCTTGGGGGAGATAATTTGAAGTCTAGAAGGTATCCCTGAGATATGATCTCTAGTGCCCAGGGATCCTGAACATCTCTTGCCCAGGCCTGGGCGAAGAGAGAGAGTCTGCCCCCTACTAGATCCGGTCCCGGATCGGGGGCTCTCGGTTCATGCTGTCTTTGGGGCAGCAGCAGGTTTCCTGGCCTGCTTGCTTTTGTTCCAGGACTGGTTAGGCTTCCAGCCTTGCCTGTAACGAGCAACAGCTCCTTCCTGTTTTGGTGCAGTGGAGGTTGATGCTGCTCCTGTTTTGAAATTCCGAAAGGGACGAAAATTAGACTGTCTAGCCTTAGCTTTGGCCTTGTCTTGAGGTAGGGCGTGGCCCTTACCTCCCGTAATGTCAGCGATAATTTCTTTCAAACCGGGCCCGAATAAGGACTGCCCCTTGAAAGGTATATTAAGTAATTTGGACTTAGAAGTAACATCAGCTGACCAGGATTTTAGCCACAGTGCCCTGCGTGCCTGTATGGCGAATCCTGAGTTCTTAGTCGTAAGTTTGGTTAAATGTACTACGGCCTCCGAAATGAAAGAATTAGCTAGTCTAAGGACTCTAAGCCTGTCCGTAATGTCGTCTAGCGTAGAGGAACTAAGGTTCTCTTCAAGCGACTCAATCCAAAATGCTGCCGCAGCCGTAATCGGCGCGATACATGCAAGGGGTTGTAATATAAAACCTTGTTGAACAAACATTTTCTTAAGGTAACCCTCTAATTTTTTATCCATTGGATCTGAGAAAGCACAGCTATCCTCCACCGGGATAGTGGTACGCTTAGCTAAAGTAGAAACTGCTCCCTCCACCTTGGGGACCGTTTGCCATAAGTCCCGAGTGGTGGCGTCTATTGGAAACATCTTTCTAAATATTGGAGGGGGTGAGAACGGCACACCGGGTCTATCCCACTCCTTAGTAACAATTTCAGTTAGTCTCTTAGGTATAGGAAAAACGTCAGTACTCGCCGGTACCGCAAAGTATTTATCCAACCTACACAGTTTCTCTGGTATTGCAACAGTGTTACAATCGTTGAGAGCTGCTAAGACCTCCCCTAGTAGTACACGGAGGTTCTCCAATTTAAATTTAAAATTTGAAATATCTGAGTCCAATCTGTTTGGATCAGAACCGTCACCCACAGAATGAAGTTCTCCGTCCTCATGCTCTGCGAGCTGTGACGCAGTATCAGACATGGCCCTAGCATTGTCAGCGCACTCTGTTCTCACCCCAGAGTGATCACGCTTGCCTCTTAGTTCAGGTAATTTAGACAAAACTTCAGTCATAACAGTAGCCATATCTTGTAATGTTATCTGTAATGGCCGCCCAGATGTACTAGGCGCCAAAATATCACGCACCTCCCGGGCGGGAGATGCAGGTACTGTCGCGTGAGGCGAGTTAGTCGGCATAACTCTCCCCTCGCTGTTTGGTGAAATTTGTTCACATTGTACAGATTGACTTTTATTTAAAGTAGCATCAATACAGTTAGTACATAAATTTCTATTGGGCTCCACCTTGGCATTGGAACAAATGACACAGATATCTTCCTCTGAGTCAGACATGTTTAACACACTAGCAAAAAAACTTACAACTTGGTTATAATCTTTTTTAGCAAAAAACGTACTGTGCCTCAAAGAGGTACTAACGATTAAATGACAGTTGAAATAATGAACTGAAAAAAAACAGTTATTGCATCAAATTTTAAAACAACACAACTTTTAGCAAAGGTTTGTTCCCATTAGTAAAAAACAACACTAATTAAATTTGTATATAAGAAAACAAAACAACGTTTTTTATACACAGTCACTATAAGAATTCTCACAGCTCTGCTGAGAGAATTTACCTCCCTTCAAAGAAGTTTGAAGACCCCTGAGATCTGTCAGAGATGAACCGGATCATGCAGGACATATAAAAGTAGCTGACTGGAATTTTTTGATGCGTAGCAAAGAGCGCCAAAAACGGCCCCTCCCTCTCCCACACAGCAGTGAAGAGAAACGAAACTGTCACAATTAAAGCAAAAAACTGCCAAGTGGAAAATAATGCCCAAACATTTATTCACACAGTACCTCAGCAATGTAAACGATTCTACATTCCAGCAAAAACGTTTAACATGAGAATAGTTATTAAAAGGATTAGTGACCTTAACACAGTAGTTCCGGTGAAATACCATCCCCAGAATACTGAAGTGTATACATACATGTCATTTTAACGGTATGGCAGGCTTTTCTCATCAATTCCATTCAGAAAATAAAAACTGCCACATACCTCAATGCAGATTCATCTGCCCGCTGTCCCCTGATCTGAAGCCTTTACCTCCCTCAGATGGTCGAGAACAGCAATATGATCTTAACGACTCCGGTTAAAATCATAGTAAAAAATCTCTGTCAGATTCTTCCTCAAACTCTGCCAGAGAAGTAATAACACGCTCCGGTGCTATTTTAAAATAACAAACTTTTGATTGAAGTCATAAAAACTAAGTATAATCACCATAGTCCTCTCACACATCCTATCTAGTCGTTGGGTGCAAGAGAATGACTGGGACTGACGTAGAGGGGAGGAGCTATATGCAGCTCTGCTGGGTGAATCCTCTTGCATTTCCTGTTGGGGAGGAGTTATATCCCAGAAGTAATGATGACCCGTGGACTGATCACACATAACAGAAGAAAATAACTTTATTTTAAATAAAAATTGCACCCTTATACCCCCATGGCTGGGGCACTCACCACCTCCTAGGACTCAGGCATAACAGAGATAAAACTCCTCTCCGGTAGTAACTTGGTCAATGGAAGCCTCGACCATTCCAGTCACATGCTGTGCAATGCAGGGCCATCCCTGCTATGAGACAAAGCGTGCCAAGCATTTAAGCTGTGCAACCTTCAAAATGAAAGTGAAACCTGTATGTTTCATCTCAGCCTATGAGCCCATAAACATCTTACACATAAAGCAGCATAAAATAAATAAAGCATATATGATTAAACCCAACTGTTCATAATCCCCTTCAGGGGATATTAACCCTTGATTCTATATAGATAACAGAAACACTGTGACCCTGTCTTCTAGCGTTTGGAAAATGTCTAAAAATATAAACTATCTTACGGGAATCTATGCCGTGGAACAGAAACACGGTCCTTCAAGTTTGACAGATTGTAGCAGTGCTTCTGACATGGACTCGAGTGAAGAAAATCAGGCAGAAAAGTTCTGCAGAAAGACTCTCCCTGCATCTCCAGACTCTAACTTTCTTCAATGCTCTCACTGCGAGGCTGACAAGACTACTTAAAACTCCAGTCCCATCTCGAAGGGTACTACCCTCCATAAGAGACTACTCCGAAATCTTCTGACACTTCTCTGCCAACCTCCTGTGATGAAAGGCAAAGAATGACTGGGGGATGAGGGAAGTGGGGGAGGTATTTAAGCCTTTGGCTGGGGTGTCTTTGCCTCCTCCTGGTGGCCAGGTTCAGTATTTCCCACAAGTAAGGAATGCAGCTGTGGACTCTCCCTGTATTAAGAAGGAAAGTTGTTAAACACACAGTTAAAGTCAGCTACAGAGCAACACTACACTACTGGGAGCTAGATAAACACATCTAGTGATATAATAAAAAGCATATGTGCTAGCCACCAAATCACCAGATAGCTCCCAGTAGTACATTGCTGCTGGTCCTTAACCTACATAGGTATGCTTTTCAATTAAGGATACCAAGAGAACAAAGGAAAGAAATAAACTGAAAAGTACCATCAGGGCTTCCTTAAAGGGACAGTCAACACCAGAATTGTTGTTTTAAAAGATAGATAATCCCTTAATTACAAATTCTGCAGTTTTGCATAACCAACAGTTATAATTATACACGTTTTACCTCTGTAATTACCTTGTATCTAAGCCTCAGCAGACTGCCCCTTATTTCAGTTCTTTTGACAGACTTGCATTTTAGCCAATCAGAGCTGTCTCCATGGTAAATTCACGTGCATGAGCTCAATGTTATCTATATGAAACACGTGAACTAATGCCCTCTAGTGGTAAAAAACTGTCAAAATGCATTTAGATTAGAGGCAGCCTTCAAGGTCTAAGAAATTAGCATATGAACCTCCTAGGTTTAGCTTTCAACTAAGAATACCAAGAGAACAAAGCAAAATTGGTGATAAAAGTAAATTGGAAAGTTGTTTAAAATTACATGCCCTATTTGAAACATGAAAGGTTTTTATTGGACTTGACTGTCCCTTTAATTTTGACTTTCATGCCCTGTAATTATTTTATTGTCCCTTTGTGTGTTCTTGTAAAGTACCAGGCAAATAGTGGATAAAATGCTTCTGACAACCATGGGGTTAAACCATCACATCTGATTGATGTACCTGCACATACATCAAGAAAACTGAAAATGTTCAGGTTTTTAAATGTTTGGCCTAGCTCCTAGACCAGTCTTAATGCTAACAAAAAATTTTTGGTAGTGGTTCGAAGCTTTAGAGTTATGACTATTCTGCATATATCTGTAATGGCAACATGGTTCTGTTGGAAGTCAGTTATTAACTAATATCCCAGCAAATATACAGTTTTTTTTTATGTGGCTTAATAGTTAAAATGCACAAGTTTAATTGTAGGCAGAAATGTTAGGTACACACATGGCAACGTGTTCTGCAGTGATATTTAATAAGATGCAAACAAGTAAAATGTTCAAACAAACAAATTGTAACAGAAACAGCAATGAATAAAATGTTACAGACGTGTACAATGAAAAGGTTCCTTCTAAAATACACAGGGAAAATGAAAACCCAGATAAGAGACTAAAGCCTTGTTTTGTGAGCAATGTAGATGTAGGAATCGGATCCTATTAATCAATAGCAAGATACTACTAAAAACATAGGGGCATATTTATGATTCTGCGAGTGGACATGATCCGATATAGCGGATCATGTCCGCTGCACATCGATAAATGCCGACAGCACATGCTCTCTGCATTTATTATTGCACCATCAGTTCTTGTGAACGGCTGGTGCAATGCCGCCCCGTGCAGATTTGCGGCCATTAGGCCGCTAGCAGGGGGCGTCAATCAACCCGATAGTATTCAATCGGGTTGATTTCTGGCAATTTCTATCCGCGGCCTCAGAGCAGGCGGACAGGTTATGGAGCAACGGCCTTTAGACCGCTGCTTCATAACTTCTGTTTCCGGCGAGCCTGAAAGCTCACCGAAAACACGGGGCATCAAGCTCCGTACAGAGCTTGATAAATATGCCCCATAGTGCGGTTCTTAGGCAAATGCTTATATTGTATGAGGTATTTTTGTAAATGCAGAAAAGCTAGAAACCATTTCTTCATCAGATGCTATATAGTGACTCATTACCTTATACAGTAACCTGCAAAGTAATTTACTGGGACCAACTCAGCTATAAACACAATTTTTTTACTCTGACAAAAAAAAAAACACATTAATATTTCTGGGACGTTCAACCTCATCACTCGAGCATTAACATTAGTTTGTAGGTTACTGAAACTTACATATAGGGAAAGGTCTCTCACAGGTAGAAAATGAAAAGCAGTTGTTTGAACTGAATAATGGAAGTACTCATTTAACAGGTATATTAACACACTTATATAAGCTGAAATACTGAGCACAGTGTCAAGCAGATTTACACATTGTCTCTATTATGTCACTACTGTAAAATTCTTAAAGGGATACAGAAGTCAATATGAAACTTTCATGATTTAGAGGATGGCATATAATAAAAGAATTTCTAATTTTACATATGTTTGCCTCTTTCTCTTGGTATTTTTTGATGACACTTAGCCTCTTTCTATAAGAGCATACTGAGGTAGGCTCAGGAACAAGCACTATGTATATATATAACATAATTACATTGTTGCAAACACAGCAGCCATATAGTGCTCATGACACATGCACACTCCTGAGCCTCTACCTCAGTATGCTCTCATGGAAGGAGCCAAGTAAAATAGGTAGATTTGATAATAGAATTTAATTGGAAAGTGTGTTTTTTTTTTTTTTTGTGTACGCTCTATCTGAATCATGAAAGTTTGACTCCCATTTCCTTTTCACTTCCATTGAGTGCCACGGATTTTCTTTCTAATTTACATTAGGATTCTGCTACCCACTGGGCTCATAAAAGTGAGAGACTGTTCCAATTTAGAAGAAGCAAGAGCAAGGCATTTTGTTTAGTTGACACCACATCTTTGAGCAGTTATGCTGTATTTTGTGCAATATTCAATTGGTTATGATGCCCCAATACAGCAAAAGAAAAAAAAAAAGAATACTGTACATAAATCTTATATATAAAAAGTGTATACATTGCTAATGCTTACAAATTATGTTATGTATACATGATGGCCCAACCCTCTGTAAACGGTCCCCTCCCTGTTGTCACCCCCTCCATGAGTTACAAACACCCCACCCTAGAAATTGTAAACTGTCAGACCCTCAAGTTATCCAAAATTGTTCCTTTAGCTGTTTATGGTGTCCCTCTATATAGAAGCACTGCTGGAGTCTATATTTAGGATACCAGGAGTTTTTTTAAATGATTTTCTTCCCATAATGTGTTTTTTTTTTTATACTTCAGTTGTGCAATACTTTTCTGGCTTATAATGCAGCAAACCCAGAGCTGACTGTATGTTATGCAGGTGAAAGCTTGAAAGTTTTGGCTTTTAAAAACATTTTGTTCACAAGCAAGTCAGCCCTCTATATCCTCAGACTCCTAGTACATAATGTCAGATCCTTATTAAATGGATAATCATTTCTAGATCCTATAGGCTTAACCCTATTTGGGTGATACATGCTAAAGCATGTTAGTTGAGATATGATATTTGGCCTTCAATTCCTTGTTCTAGATTTTATACAAAATTTAATTCTGTGTAGTCCTTCGTACATAAGACAGACATAAAGGTTATTACTTAGCCCATGTTAATACTTTAAGAAAAGGGTGGGCCTATCAACAACGTTTGAACATATACAATCTAAATTCACAAAATGCACATAAAGAACTAATGAGGTAGAATTAAGACTACCATAAAATGATTATACACACAGTTGCAGTGTGGGTGACTGGAGTCTCTATTTCTACCTTAGAAGTTTATTAGCACCTGAATTTAACCAGAGCTTAAGACACTGTTTTTATATTTATTAAAAATACACTTTTGGTTTTGGTGGTTTTGAGCTTACAATTAGGCCGACTGAAATATCAAATGTCTACTTTTTCAACTTTCTCATGTATCTATTTTAAAGACTAAACATGGATTTTACAGGACCTAATAGACCATCACATTGTGCAAATCACAAGGGTGCGCTTGGGCAACGTCATGAAAGCAGGCCTGGTGTTCATGATGATGTGAAAGTGTCTGCCCTTGTGAGTGAGTGTGTGAGTGTGCCACATGAGTGAGTCCGCTCATCAAACGTTGGAAAAAGCATGGGTCTTGCACAGAGGTTTGTCCTTCTTGGAGTAAAATGTCTTCCCTTCCAGATTCACCTGACAGATCTTGATGGAAAGAGGGAAAAAAAAAGTGTTAGAAACCAAAAGGTTCTCCCCAAACCCCATTTCCTTTGACCAGCAGCAACTATAATTATGATGGAGTATGTTTTACAAATAAACAGATGTTCAGGATTTTTTTTTTTAATCTTAAAACATAAAACCTATAAAGCCTAGGAGTGGGAGCTATGGAAAGATACACATAAAGAAAAGGTCATATGTGAGATGAGAGAATGTGACCTCTATTAAATTATCACTATATAAAATCTGTATACATTAGAATTGCATACAACAAATGGTTAATAAAAAGACAATGCTAATTATCTAAACCTCGCCAGATGTGGTTTTCACCCAGAGGCTGCCCTAGTGGAATTATTGTAAAAAAGGGGCAAGTCCCTGCGAGTGGCGAGATGTCTCCTATTGAAATTAATGGAGCTCGCTGGAAAGGGAAACTTCACTGTGTAGGGCGAAGTTAGCAGGAGGCACACTTTAAAATTTAAATCCTGCAGCCAATATACATCACATTACGCTGCTTTCTGCGTATAGCATATTACAATCGCCTCTTTTTTCGTATGCAGAATTTTTATGGTTTAAAAGGATAGATAATCCCTTTATTACCCATTCCCCAGTTGTGCATGACCAACAGAGTTATATTAATATACTTTTTAACTCTGTGAGTACCTTATATCTAAGCCTCTGCAGACTGACCCCTTATTTCAGTTCTTTTTACAGACTTGCATTTTAGCCAATCAGTGCTGACTCATAAAAAAACTCCACGGGAGTGAGCTCAATGTTATCTATATGGCACACACAAACTAGCACTGTCTAGCTGTGGAAAACTGTCAAAATACACTGAGATAAGAGGCGGCCTTCAAGGCAGGGGCGGAACTACCATTGTTGCAGCAGGTGCAGTTGCACCAGGATGTCTATCCCAAAATCATTATACAGAACAGCATATATATATATATATATATATATATATTGCTATTGCTTACTACTGGGTACCCTTAGGTAATTTTTTCTCTGTGGAGAAGGTCAAGAACAAAGCAATTTTGATGATAAAAATAAATTGGAAAGTTGTTTAAAATTCCATGCCCTATCTGAATCATGAAAATTTAATTTTGACCAGACTGTGCCCATTAGTGAGACACCCTGTTTTCAGGGTAAAAAGTGGCTTTATATAATTCTACCAGGGAATTAGGACTGGCGAGCAGTAAACCCACAAAATGTTAGATATTTCTGCACATAGTGCAGAATTATACAACATCAGCTTAGCGGTGACTTTATACCTGAAAAGATTTCAGAGAAAATTCCTACGAAAATTACTTTTACAGTACGCCGCTCCTGGCTCTACTGAGCGGGTCTGTTTGTTTTCCCTAAGTGCATCGGGCACGCTGTCTATTCACAGCCGGCCCGATCAAGCCATTAAACTCAATGTAGCTCCTGCTACCAGACCAGAGCGGGAGCGAGCTACAGTGACTTTAATGGCGCGATTGGGCCAGCTGTGAATAGAAAGCATGCCTGATGCGCTTAGGGAAAACAAACAGACCCCGCTCGGTAGAGCCAGGAGCAGCGTACTGTAAAAGTAATTTTCGTAGGAATTTTCTCTGAAATCCTTTCAGGTATAAAGTTAGCGCTAAGTTGATGTTATATAATTATCAACTATGTGCAGAATTATATAACATTTTTTTGGGTTTACTGGTCCTTTAAATAATCTTGCCAGCCCAGAGACCTTTAGATAATCGGCCCCTTAGTCTGACTTTCAAAAGATTAGTAGATTCTTTTTCGGACAAATTTCAGTTAATTTCATATTACCTTCAACCTGCATCATGTGACAGCCATCAGCCAATCACAAATGCTCATATGTATATATTTTGAACATTTGAATACAGTATGTTCAGTAGGAGCTGGTGCGTCGGAAAGTGTGCATATAAATGTGCACATTTTGATAATGGAAGTGAATAAGAAAGTTGTTTAAAATTGTGTGCTATATCTGAATCTTGAAAGTTTAATTATGACTTTAGTGTCCCCTAAAACTAAAAACTATTTTCCTAGTATAAATATTTAAAACTGCATAGTAAAAAGAAAGGCACTTTTCGCCACATTATTCTGTCATTTAACTTTCTGGTTTTGCAATTGCCCTAGAGAGGTTGGATTTCACCCGGCAGCATTTTAAACAGTCTATATCATTCTACAAAGTGATTGTTTGATAGGTCCAGGAGCTCATTTACATTTGCCCTAAATAGCCATTTAAGAGACTTTTAAAGGGGTAAATCCCTGGATTGCTCGAAGATAGCAACAACTACATTGCTTTGCTAACAAAATTAGGATTTAACTGCATTTATATATTTTTATGCATTGTAGTGCTTACTTGCTTAGAAACACAATCCATATTTAACAAAAAAGACTTACTTTAAGGCTCCTTTAAATAAATAAGGAATCAATCATGTCTTAGACAAAAATCCTTATCCAAAGAGAAAAACAAAATAAAAACAACAAAGTCAGTTGATGAAATAACTGACCATCATTTTAATTTGTTTTTGTATGGAAAACAAGAAATAATAATAATCTCTCTGTTGCAATTTTGTGTTCTCAATCTGCTCCATAAGCACTACAATCCTTAGCAGAGTGCAGTAATTAATAGAGTTCTTACAGCGCAGACAAAGCAGGTGTCATGCCAGCTGAATCCCAGAGCTTCCAAGAAACGATCACCAGCGTCAATCTTAAAGTCGCAGCCACGGCATTTGGTGCCAAACATTTTTTCATAATCTGTGTAATAAAGAGAGATGTTTAGTCTTCAGAGCCAGCACTTCTGATATGTGATACACCTGATCTCTCATCAGGGGACAAAGCCGATCAGGTCTCTTAATAGTACACCGCTCACAAATTTACACAAACATCTATCTGGGCTCATAAAATGCTTGCCACATAGCTTTATTAAAAACAAAAATACTGACATTCTTGTCTTGTTGTTCAAATGAAAAAAAAAACGTATCACATGCAACTTCACTATTCATGTTGAATTATTATCACTTATTTTTCTGTACCATAGTGCTAAGCGTTCTCTTTCCTGCTGTGATGTCAAGATTACATAATATCTGTCCTTGTTTAGGGAATATAGAGGAAAATTAGGAGCCAGTAATGTTGCTGGTTGAGTTGGTAATTACTAGTACCCTAGCCAGTACGATCACCGGCTCATTAGCAAAATCCTGATGGGAAAAAAACATGTAACAAACAATGGGCAAGTGGAAGGGGCACTTCTAATTGTTTTAGATGTGTGGCCACTCCACACACATCACCACAGCCTTTAGAATGATTTGCAAGCTCTCGTGTGAATGATAGGTGTTGCACATTTCCCTCTAAGATGCAGTTGATTTTAGTAAAATTGTAATTAAGTGCAGAGATAGGCACCATAGAGATGTTGGTGAGCAAAAGACTAAACCCCAATCTCAGCACCTAAACAACACAAACCTGGTGGATAAGTGACCCCACTTTTGCTCCCCATAAAGAAACGCAATGAGTGTTGGGAATCGTCTACCTCACATATTTATTGTATTGGTGAGCCTTAATCCACTAAAGATAACCCTAACCACCTCATACAAAATGGAATTCCCCTCTTTCAAACATAGGGTATCTAGCCCTTATGGTGCTATGAAATATCAAACAAACCACTGCACCCTGATAAGTGCCAAAATGAGGCAATTGACCCCTATTTTGAAAGAGGAGAGTTCAATATACACAGTTCATATCCAGATGGCTATCAGGTGATCACCATGGCAATAGGAATCATCTGACAAATACAAAAGTATGTTGAACAAAATCATACAGGGTAAAGGAACCCTTCTTCTTGAATTTGTCCAGCTACCAGGTGACTGCCATAAAAATAGTAAATGCAACCATATAATAAATTACCTTAGGAACAAGAACTGATCTAAAAAGACCTATTGACAGCACCTTAAATGTTAAGTATTTAATATAAAAGCAAAACTGTGAATGAGCTAATTGGAATTTGTCGACACTTCGTGTCTTCTCCAAATAGGATTAAACTGTTCATCAATGACTTTTGGCTCCTTACAGCTTAATCCTATTTTGAGAAGACACGAAGCTTCAACACACTCCACTCGACCTTCTGTGATGTAAGGTGGGAGGGCAATCTGAACCGAGTAAGAACACAGAGAAGATACTTAGTGTATGCAGGAACACCTAAATGTTCACCTGGTGATACACTTAATACATAGATATCTGTTGAGTAACATTTCATCAGCTGCTCAGTAAGGAGCAGCTATACATGAAAACACTACACCATGGGAAGTCTCTGTCTTGGATTATGTTTCAGATAAAGGAGTTGTTATCTACTTACTCAATCAAAGCTGGCACAAGAGATTTCCTTTCACTCTGCATAAATAAGAAGACTAAATGGATGATTATCACCTTGACTTTTGAACTGAATTATCTCAATGGTCCTTCTAAAATGCCATCAGTGGAGTCAAGTACTGTATCATTTGATATTGACTATGACATTTACAGCTGAGCTTGGATAAACTTTTGCATTGCTTGTGATATATTTTATCTGTGGCCATCAATATTTTCTATATTTGATACAACATTTGCTATTAAATACATTTAAGGTGCCCTTATCAAACCTTTTAGATCACTTGGTCTTAAGGTAATTTTTTTTTATTATTATATGATTGCATTAAGTACTATCTGGGGTATTCTGATTTATGGACTGCAGCATTAAAAACACCAAAAAGAAGTAGGACAGCACTGGTTGTAGAGGTCTAACAATAGAGAAGCCCTTATCACCCCCTAACGATATAAACATATCATAAGAACCCTAGATTTAAAGAAGTAGATCCCACTATTAAAGTAAGTTATGTTATCATCATAGCAATAAAGATTTTGCATTTCTCTTTAGTGCTGAGGCTAATAGAGTCTTGTTTCAATGGGCAATACAAATATGGGGCTATTGTAATATATGAATAATGTGTGAGTATTACAGTGGGTGATGGAATATCTATATAGGATTATTTATTGGTGCAAGTCTGTCTGTTGTTGATGGTTTTTGTGTTTGCAACTATGGTAAGATCATACATACAATGTTAAAATGAGTTTCAAATGTATTTAATATTATATGACAGGGTGTCTGTTTCTTCAAATAGTGCAAGATGCTGCAAAAGTGATCAAAAAATTAAATGTTACCGTTAAATTTTACAATATAAAACTAGGGATTAAAATGATTCAATTTACTTTATATTTGTTGTAAAGAATTCTTTATAACAATTATTTAAAAAAAATAATAATTATATATATATATAAAAATAACATTTTATTTACGCATACAATATTATAAGTGATGATATTTTTGGAAAGTGAATTGATGCTAAATGTCAAATTATAAAGTGTCTGAAAGCAATAATTATAAAACAATGAGTCATGTTATTGTTTACAGTGTTTGCATCAAAATATGACACCAAAAATACGATTACTTTTTCTTTTTCATTGTGGGTGGCAGCATTTTGAAATTATTCTATAGATTTATAAACGAAAGGTATAAAACTGTTGAAATGCCACGCATGAAAAGATTTAAAAAAATTGCTTCAGCACAAAGATATTAAATGGCTCAGTAGTGAAAGAGTTAAAGGGATACAAATATTAAACTTGAAATGTACATGGATGCATTTAATTTCAGTTTAAATAGAATCATTTTTCTATTATTTTCCATTAGCAAAAATGCTTCTAGGAAAAAGCTAATACTGTTATGGCACACACACATATTCAAACACTGCACCTTCTTAAAGAAGTCAGTAGTGGCTTATATGACGCAAATTATGTCTTCCCAGACACCCTACACCCCCCCCATAGATCTCTGAGTTTGAATACTGATGCACAGCATATGTACAGTATGTATGCTGCTAAAAAAACAGTAAAACTTTTACTATAAGCATTTTTGCTAATGTATGTGTAATGCAAAAATGTATCAAACAAAAATTAAAATGCACCAAAGTCCATTTTAATGTTGACCTTTCTATCCCTTTAAGTCCACAAATAATTCCCTTTCTTCCTACATGCTTCTTTATAATAATTTACAATGGTTTTCAATTACATTTAGTGGCTGGGTTAGAGTTGCAGGTGTACCGCCACTAGAATTGTAAGATCGGGAAATTACAGCAGCCTTGATATGAAAATGCCCAGTTCTGTTTATGGGACAGATATTCAAAGCTCGCCACTCAGGGGAGATGATCTGAGACATCTCGTCAGTATGAAGATTTAAAAAAAACAAATTGCAAATTGAAAGATATTTATCTCACTATGCAGGTGCTTGATGTGAAGGAGAGACACCTACATTACAATATAAGGTCTAAAAAAAAATCCCAAAGATTTTGAATACATTTCTCTCCATGCTGACGAGCTTTTGAATATCAAGCCCTCTATCCCTATTTCAAGCACTCAGAGGGGGACAGTAATTTAACACCAGCACATCTACCAAACATTGATTGAAATTTGCAAAATGCACTGTAAGATAGTGAGTAAATAGAAATTAGTAATGTAAAAAGGAACTAGTACTTGTATTTTTCGCACTTGCGTCTTTATCTTGTACTCTAAGTCAGGGTTCTTCAAACTTTTTTTCCTAAGACCCTGTGCCATGATACAACATCCCTTCACGACCCTTTATTTTTGTGTTTGGTCTGAAAATTTCTAAAGTAATATATAACAAGATAGCTGCAATTTTTGGCAAAGTGACTAAAATATGTATGTACTTTATTCCTGATTGTAGTCAAGCTTAAAAATTTTGTAAAAGGTAAAAACAGACTCTCCTACAACACACACATACGACACACACATAAGTAGCGCCCAGTAAAGATGGTTTTGCGACCCAGAAATCTCTCCACTCAGATGAGGTGATCTAAAATTATCTTCCACGACTGCAAGATCCCTTGTGAAATTTTGAAAAGGCAGATTTGCTCTACTTCTCCATGGGGTGTATGTGAAGGAGAGACAAGCCAAGTGAAATATATGACATGACAGTTCTGCTGCATTTACACTTTGTGATTTGTATTCTATATTACTTTACACTTCAGATACAATTTTATTACATTTAAACTTTGCACTTTATATTTTGTATTTAATTGTGTATACAGCAGTGCATTTAGAACTGTGACTTTACAAATTCTGATTATGCTTTTACAGTTTCTGTGTAACTTTAACAAATTGGAATCAAACCTTGTATATTTATGTGTATATTTTACAAATTACATTGTACTTTGCATTTCTTCTATTTAAAATAAAACAGAAAAACTATCAGCTTCAGTTTCCCAGACAGCTTCATTGCTTTCTAAGGGCCAGATAATCAATCATTCTCTAGTTTGGAGAGAAATTATTATGCAGAGTTCACAGGGCTGAACTCACCGAATTCTCTAAGAAAAAGGACAGAACCTGGAAGTCCCAGAGAGAGATGCCTTCCATAGAAAGCAATAAAGCTCTCTGGGATACAACATTTCACATAGGAGAGAGAAAGTAACTGGAGAAAACCTGGGGCTGATATAAAGGCTCAGTTTGCATCAATTACACATGTAACTGAAATGTTTTCACTACAATTTAACTTGCTATTCTTTATATATTACTTTTCTGTTAGTTAAAATAAGTGTACTGTACATTTTTAGCAAACTTCACCTGCATACAGCTGGCGAGATAAATCAGTGAGACCAACTTGTTTAAAATGCTTACATCATTTCACAAGAATTGTGAGAGAGCTTCTGACAAACCCAGGGAACTCCCCTTTTCAGTCCAGGTAACTGCCCTGTCCCTCCTACTTTCTGAAACTGTCAGTTTTAGTTTACAATAGAGCAAATACAAAGTGCAATGTAATCTGTAAAATATACACAGAAATATACAAAGCATGATCCTAAATTTTTAAAGTAACACAGAAACATTATAAATATAATCAGAATTTGAGAGAAAGTGTGAAGATTAAATGTAATAATCCTGAAAGGACCCCATCGGAAGTGTAAAGTAATATAAAATACAAAGCACAAAGTGTAAGTGTAACAAAACTCTCATATTGTGCAGTTTTATATTGCACTGGGCTTGTCTCTCCTCCATATAAAGAAATGAGAGAGATCTGACAGTGCTGGAGAGTTCCACCTTCTTCTTTTGAGCATTTAGTGAGTTCAGCCTTTGTGAAGTCTGAATTACAATTTCTCTCCAAGCTGGAGAATCTTTGATCATCAGGGCCTAGAGCTGAGCTCTCTTACTACATAAAACAAACAATGTCTGCCTACAAAAATATATTGACATACACAAAATAAAGTGCAATAGGTGGGTGTTTAATCCATATCAATACCACCTCCAAGGCTGTGTTCTGTTGGCTTACAATCCTTTTTTTTTTTTTTTTTTTTTAAATGCACTCTCATCTAAGAAAAGGAATTACATTCACTTTTTACATTCATGAAACTCATGCACAATTCACTGTTCCAGTTTCCTGAGCACAGTATATTTGGTAAAATGGGAACACAAGCTATAAACCTGATTATAAACTATAAATGAAAGAACACAAGGTTTGGGGAAAAACAAATACAGAACTATATTCATTTCTAATCTATATTTTGTGAGTTAGTCTTTATAAGAGTTTGATATCTGTATTAACAACCAACTGAATAAAAAAAAACACTGCAGAAAACGTATTTATTCTTTCATCTGAGCCACTCGTTAAATCAATACCACCCTTTTAATACCACCCTTTGATCTGTGTTAGGGCATTTTATTATTGAGCTGTTACTAGCATATAACCCTGTAAATAAGTTAAACACATAGTTAAAGTCAGCTTCAGAGAAGTAATGCACTACTGGGATGCAGCTGAACACATCTGGTGAGCCAATGACAAGAAACATATATGTGTAGCCACCAAGCACCATCTTGCCCCCAGTAGTGCACTGCTGCTCCTGAGCCTACCTAGCTATGCTTCTCAACAAAGGATACCAAGAAAACAAAGTAACTTTGATAAATAAAATGAACTGAAGTCTCGTAAAACTGCATGCTCTATCTAAACCATGAACGTTTTCATATTGAATTTCATGTTACTTTAACAACTGATGTAAAATCTGGCACTTACCTTTTTCACAGTATGGCTGACCCTCTTCCATGTAAAAAGCTCGGTTGCGTATAGGTGTTTTGCAAAAAGCACAGGTAAAACACTGAACATGCCATGTCATCTTCAAGGCGTGCATTATCTCCTGTAAATAATGCAAACAACATGAGGAGTAAGAGTGTCACCTCTCAAAGCATTAAAAAGCCGTTATTGTGGAAACGTTCTAATTCCGTGTCAATTTATCACTAGAGACCCTGCAACTCTATGGGGTTAATACAAATCCTTTAGAAAAACCTATCTAATAGTTTTCAACAGAAAATCCCCATTTATGTTTATAGGGATTTTGTAGATAAATCATTAGGTATGTTTTTCTAAAGGATTATAATCAACCCCTGTGTGTTAAATACATATTTAAACTACCACAGAGAACTGCTGGTCCCGAGTGGAACAGGTGAATTAATCAGCAGCAGTAGTCACACAGCTGAACATGAAATCAAGCACAAAGACACTCAAATTAGTCTTAATGTGTGCTTGTAAAGAGAGAGTAACATGACAGTAAATATGTGATGCCTTCTTGTACTCTCATATATTGAGATCATTACGATATGGCACTGCCAGCTGACTATTTAAATGTGTACAGCTTAAATCAATCATATTTGTAAGTTTTATTCTGCTCTTTGAGAAATGAAAAAAAAATAACCTGATGTCCATTTTCAGTACAGTATACGCTTCTTCAACATTCTCTACTCAGATCTCTCAATAAATTGGCACAAATGATGTTTAGTAGTCATAATGTGCAAACATTGGGCTAGATAACAAATAGCTTGCTAAAGTTAGCATGGGTTGTGATAAGCAATAGCGCGACTGCGCTAACTAGTACGCGTATTACAAGTTCAAAGTAAACGGGTGCACTCGAGCGCAAATTATATTTCAGGTTATTGTGACTGAAGACCTAGTGTTAATTGAACTGGGTAAAAAAAAAAATGTGAACCAAACACAACATGTGTTAAATGTACAGCCCACAATCAACATACAAGCCACTCATTACACAGATTGATTTTCCCTACTCCCTTTTTCAATTGTTAAAATAATGGAAAATAACTGTATAAAAAAAAAAAAAGGACAAAAAGGAAGAAAATGTTGGATATATCTGGACTGGCATCATAAAGTTACAAACATTCCGTCAAAAACAACAGCTAAAAGCCGGAGACCGCTCTGTTAAGAGTATGTTAAATCTCATTCATGCATATTGTGGCAGTTTAGACAGTCCTAGATTCATTTTTAATTGGCAAGTAAATTAAGGAGTGAATTCTTATTCAATTCTAGGCTTAATGGCCCTCATTGTAATCATTGACTGCCTCTTCACATACAAATGTCTGTTTATTAAGACTTTGTCAGTGTTACTGGGTGTGTGCTCACAAGATCATGGAGTCCAATATCACCAGCAGACTTGCAGTGCAGTAATTAAAGTGAGTGGTGTCTCATTCCTGATATCTAGTGTTGAGACCATAAAGGAAATTAAACTAGTAGATCTAATAGAAGCCAAACAAAACCAGACCTCAGACCAGCACCCAAGGTGAAGCTGAAGCCATCCGGTTAAAAATAGACTCACTATAGGGTCACATGGACCCACTGCACATTAAATCTACATCTCTGGTACGAGTAGGTAGATGCAAAAATGAACCAAGCTACTATGAAATATTGTATGTAGGGTTGCGAGGTCCACACAACCAAAGTCCCAGAAGTCTTATAGGCCACAGAAAGAAGAATATGAAGGTTTACATTTAAAATACCCAAAGTCAAGCAGGGGAATTACTCATCAGCTAGCGGTCACTCTTCAGCATGTAGGGTGAAAGTGAGGCAGACATAAAATAGTGAAAAATACAGTGCTAATAGGGTGCAAGACTTTTAAACCCTATTACAGAGCAGCTACTAGCCCGCTTCACGTTCCTACAGAAATCTTATAAACTACTTCTATAATGGTGGGGAAGCATGTTCGTGAATATATTCAATAACTGGTACATTTTACTTAATTGTATATTTTGGGTCAGTATATATATATTTTTTGTTTGATCGTTATTTGTTACAGTTAGGTTTGTTAAATGTATTTGAATGATGTAAATCCTGATTTTTTACTATATCATTTATGAGGTGAACACAAGTGCATTAAGAGTCCACAAGAAACTTGCTATAATTGAATTGCTTGAGGCTGACCAGATGTGAGAAGAGTGGAAGCAATTCACACCTCAGATGTTCTTTTGTTAGTGAATGATTTGAAGCTCTAATTTGCAGATCTCACAATTCTTAGACACAGAGCAGAACTTGACAAAAATATCAGAAAATACAACAGAGCAGATTGATATACAACAGATGAAGGGGTTAGACACAAAGTCAGTTCTGGACAGGCAACACTCATGTGCAATAATAAAATGTTGTAAATGATAAAAATCATTTATGGTATCGGAATTAATGACATACATTTATGGTCATGAATTATGGAGACACATGAGAGCTAATATAGCAGTAATATAGCTGTCACCAGCAAGGTGTGTTGTTTAACATCCAATAGCTCTTGTACCCACTTACCCCTGTGATTTTCTTCTTGCACTTTGCACAGTTTGGTGCAAATCTGACATCATAGCAGCGAGGGCAGAAAATGGATCCTTTTTCCTCAAAGAACCCTCCTTCATCAAGCACCTTATGACACTGAGAGCATTTGAACTCCTCAGGGTGATAGTAACTCCCAAGAGCCAGCAAATATCGACCCCTGAAGGATACATTAAAAGAAAGTACAACGTTAATAAAGCAGATGTAACACTAATGCATAAGATTTCAGAATATCTTGCTGAGCGTGACAGAACAGTAATCAAGCTCCACAAAACATGAAAACCAAAACTTTTCATTCACGATTCAGAAAACAATTTTAAAATTTACTTCTGTTATCTAATTTAAATCATTCTCTTGGTATCCCTTTTTGAAGGAGCAGCAATGCATTACTGGGAGATAGTTAATGCATTGGGTAGCCAATAACACGAGGCATATATGTGCAGAGACCAATCAGTAGCTCATATATAATAATAATAATATGCAATTTATATAGCGCTTTCTCCCTGTGAGACTCAAAGCACTTTACAAACATACCAACATAAGACATAAAAGTTAGGAGTTTCTGAAGGTCAGATAAGCGGACTGAATGCCTGATGGAAGAGGTGGGTCTTTAGCTTTTTTTTAAAAGTCTGTAAGGACGGTGCCTCTCTGATTGCGCACGGTAAATAGTTCCAGAAAGTAGGGGCAGCGTGGAGCCTGAGTTTGTCCTTATTCTTGGCACTGAGAGGAGGGATGTGTTGGCTGACCTAAGTGAACGGGATGGGATGTAGGGTGTCAGGAGCTCTTTCAGGTACTGTGGGCCTTGGTTGTTTAAGGTTTTGAAGGTCAGCAGGCCAATTTTAAAATATGTTCGCCATTTAATTGGAAGCCAATGCAGGGAGTGGAGAACAGGTGTTATGTGGCAGGAGCGAGTTTGATTAGTCAGTAGTCTGGCTGCTGCATTTTGTACTGTCTGAAGGCAATGGAGTTCTCTTTTTGGGAGGCCCAAGTAGAGTGCATTGCAGTAATCTAGCCTAGAGGATACAAATGCATGGATTAATGTTGGCATATCATCCGGTGGAATTAAGGGTTGTATCCTGGCTATGTTTTTCAGATGAAAATAGGCATATTTTATTACGGAGGAAATCTGCTGTTTAAAAGATAGTCCAGCATCAATCAGCACTCCGAGGTTTCTTACCTTTGCTGAACTAACGAGTTCAGATCCTCCAAGCTCCAGGCCAGTTGGGTGATCATGGGATATTTTTGATGCCAGGGGTCCCCTCACCAAGAGATCATTTAGCACTCGGTCTAGCGCTGTTTCAGTGCTGTGGCGGCATCTAAAGCCTGACTGGAAAGGATTGAATATGTTCAGGCAGGATAGATGGGCTTCCAGTTGAGTTGCCACTACTTTTTCAATTATTTTCCCCAATGGGAGGTTGGATACTGGTATGTAATTAGTCATGCTGTCTGGGTCTAATAAAGGTTTCTTTAGGACTGGTTTAACCACAGCTTCTTTTAGAGGATCTGGGAAGTCTCCTGTTTTTAGTGAATACTGCACTATTTTTGTGAGGGCTGGGGCGAGTGTTTCAATGCATCCAGATATGAGCTGAGTTGGAGCAGGGTCTAAGTCACACGTAGTAGGGTGCAACTTTTGTATAGTGTTTTTAACTCCTTTTTATCCACATTTGTAAAAGTGGACCATAAACTGGGGCAATCTGGCATTCCATTGTAGTGATTCTGGTGTATAACTGTTTGGCTTGCTGTGATAGCGATTCGGATTGAGGAAAATCTAGTCTCTGAAGAAGTTCGCAAATGCTTCACATAATAAATAAATAAATCAACCATCAGTGGATGATTTTAGAGAAGAGACAAACCATGACAATGTAATATAAGAGCAGCTAAACCTAGAAGATATTAAATGGTACCATGCTACGAAATCTGTAGAATATATACTTGAGGTAGAGCTTTGCATTTCTCTTAAACTTCAGCACAATCCATAGCTCCTCATCTCCTAGGATTTGTCTACACTCACCTGATGACCTTGTTGCATTGGGAGCAAATGGGAGTCTTGTCCCCAGTGGAGGGTGGATTTGCTGCCTGCAGGATTGAGCTGCGGTTCTGGGCTGGAGTAAGAGTTGCTGGTTGGCTGTGCTTGGTCATGACAGTGGTAGTTTTGTCAGGGGCATAGCGGTCAGCAAATGTGGGATCTATAGCCCAAGGAGGGCGCACTGCAGGACCAGAAGATACTGGGGGTGATGAATGTTCTGTGGTATCTGAGGGGGAAAAAAAGTATTGAAAGTCCACGGGTGGCTGAGATCAATTAAAATCACTATGAATACAAGGGTATCCGTAACTCTGGGGAGTCAGAGGACAATAATGAACACACTATGGAACCATGATATAGACCACCATACTATATTATATGCCTTTACTAAACAACAAATATCAGATTTATTTGTTTCACTATATAACGCTGTATATTATACACCCAAATGTCCAGTGTTAAAAAATTAATAACTCCTACAAAGATGTTAAAATCTTTATTCTATCTGTCAGGCCCAATGGCTATCACACTCTAAAATGGATCTGTATTATATTGCAAGTAAAGCAATATAACCCTAATCAGCATATACATAAACAATGGGGCTAAGGGTGGATCTGCCATTGGTTTAGCAGGTGCAGTGGTACCGGGGGAGCATAGCAGCCAGTTTATACATAGGCGTGTGTATGTATACAATCCTAATTCAGGGGAGCCTTTTATAAGTGCAGGTTGCAGGTCCATCTTCTATCTGCTTAAAATCATTATTAAGAGCAGCATTTATATTATTACTATTGCTTACTACTAAGTAACTGGGGGGGAAATTTTGCACCAGGGCCCTCTGTTGAGTAGGTCCACTACTGAATGGGGGGCAAGATGAAGCCCATGCTCCCCTCCCAGAATAACATTATATGGATGACCATGCTATTCAGATTATAAGTAATGTAAACGATCTCTTAAGACAGGATGTGAAACCTATTTATTGCAATCAGTGTAATGATGATAAAATTAAAAGAGACATGTTCAGTTTTTTCTTTGATGTATCTAAAAGGGTAATTTAAAATGAATTATGTTCTTTTTTCTTTTTCCTATACTTATAAGCCAGTGGGCAATAAGGCCCAGTTGCACGTTCTATTAGATTAAAGGGACAATCAAGTCCAAAAAAACCTTTCATGTTTCAAATAGGGCATGTAATTTTAAACAACTTTCCAATTTACTTTTATAACCAATTTTGCTTTGTTCTCTTGGTAGTCTTAGTTGAAAGCTAAACCTAGAAGGTTCATATGCTAATTTCTTAGACCTTGAAGGCCGCCTCTAATCTAAATGCATTTTGATAAATTCTGGTGTTGACTGTCCCTTTAAACAATAAACAACAACAAAAAACAGCTTGAACCAGTAGTCATAAAGTTTAGCACTTTAAACAGTTCAATTCTATTCATGATTCCTATCATATACAGGTATACCTCACTTTACAGCGCTTCACTTTACAGCGTTTCGCTAATACAGCGCTTTGTGGAGCTGAAGTTCATCCTCCAGTGATTTTGAAACAATGCTGTAATCATCGTGAGATTGCAAGAAAAGTGACTGGCACCATTTTGTTATGATTAGTTCACTCTGTTTACAGCATTACAGTGCAATCTGTGTCTCAGTGCTATAGTCTGGCAAATTTTACTACAGTAATTGTCACTATTTTACAGGTACAGTATTTATTTAATACTGTGATGTGCTAGTGTTAAACTAAACCTAGCATTATTGCACCCCTAATATATGTTAGTTCAAACATGTTTTCAAAGTTTTTAAACACACTGGCAAGTGAAAAGAAAGCTAAAACTGCATTGTTTCACTTTAAGGCGGTTTTCACTTTACAGCGGGGCTCCGGTCCCTAACCCGCTGTATGAGCGGGGTATACCTGTATAGTAAAGCATGAAGTCATTTCTGATGAATACTTCTCATTAGGACAAATGAGCATACAACACTGGAAAACATGCAAACTAATATGCATCAAATAGACATGAGAGTTCATATTTATCCTAATTAATTAATTAATTTTAATTGAATTAAAGGGACAGTAACCAGCCTGTAATACAATTATGTTGTGTTGCTACAGAATAACATTATCAGCCAAGTCTAAATATTTAAAAACTGAATTTATGCTTACCTGATAAATTTATTTCTCTTGTGGTGTATCCAGTCCACGGATTCATCCTTTACTTGTGGGATATTCTCCTTCCCAACAGGAAGTGGCAAAGAGAGCACACAGCAGAGCTGTCCATATAGCTCCCCCTCTAGCTCCACCCCCCAGTCATTCGACCGAAGGTTAGGAAGAAAAAGGAGAAACCATAGGGTGCCGTGGTGACTGTAGTTAAAAATTAAAAACCACCTGTCTTAAAATGACAGGGCGGGCCGTGGACTGGATACATTTATCAGGTAAGCATAAATTCTGTTTTCTCTTGTAAGGTGTATCCAGTCCACGGATTCATCCTTTACTTGTGGGATACCAATACCAAAGCTTTAGGACACGGATGAAGGGAGGGAACAAGACAGGTACCTTAAACGGAAGGCACCACTGCTTGTAAAACCTTTCTCCCAAAAATAGCCTCCGAAGAAGCAAAAGTATCGAATTTGTAAAATTTGGAAAAAGTATGCATCGAAGACCAAGACGCTGCCTTACAAATCTGTTCAACAGAACCCTCATTTTTAAAAGCCCATGTGGAAGCCACTGCTCTGGTAGAATGAGCAGTAATTGTTTCAGGAGGCTGCTGGCCAGCAGTCTCATAGGCCAAACGGATGATGCTTTTCAGCCAAAAGGAAAGAGAGGTAGCGGTCGCCTTCTGACCTCTCCTCTTACCAGAATAGATAACAAACAAAGAAGTTGTTTGTCTGAAATCCTTAGTTGCTTGTAAATAGAACTTTAAAGCACGAACCACATCAAGATTGTGTAACAGACGTTCCTTCTTCAACGAAGGATTAGGACGAAAAAAAAACTTTCCAAGATAAATGCTTAATATCTATGGAATGTAAAGGTTCAAACGGAACCCCTTGCAGAACTGAAAGAACTAAATTCAGACTCCATGTCCGAGCCACAGATCTATAAACAGGCTTGATTCTGACTAAAGCCTGACTAAACGTTTGAACGTCTGGTACCTCTGCCAGACGTTTGTGAAAAATAATAGACAAAGCAGATATCTGTCCCTTTAAGGAACTAGCTGATAATCCTTTCTCCAATCCGTCTTGGAGAAAGGACAAAATTCTGGGAATCCTAACCTTACTCCATGAGTAACCCTTGGATTCGCACCAAAAAACAGAATTTATGTTTACCTGATAAATTACTTTCTCCAACGGTGTGTCCGGTCCACGGCGTCATCCTTACTTGTGGGATATTCTCTTCCCCAACAGGAAATGGCAAAGAGCCCAGCAAAGCTGGTCACATGATCCCTCCTAGGCTCCGCCTACCCCAGTCATTCGACCGACGTTAAGGAGGAATATTTGCATAGGAGAAACCATATGGTACCGTGGTGACTGTAGTTAAAGAAAATAAATTATCAGACCTGATTAAAAAAACCAGGGCGGGCCGTGGACCGGACACACCGTTGGAGAAAGTAATTTATCAGGTAAACATAAATTCTGTTTTCTCCAACATAGGTGTGTCCGGTCCACGGCGTCATCCTTACTTGTGGGAACCAATACCAAAGCTTTAGGACACGGATGAAGGGAGGGAGCAAATCAGGTCACCTAAATGGAAGGCACCACGGTTTGCAAAACCTTTCTCCCAAAAATAGCCTCAGAAGAAGCAAAAGTATCAAACTTGTAAAATTTGGTAAAAGTGTGCAGTGAAGACCAAGTCGCTGCCCTACATATCTGATCAACAGAAGCCTCGTTCTTGAAGGCCCATGTGGAAGCCACAGCCCTAGTGGAATGAGCTGTGATTCTTTCGGGAGGCTGCCGTCCGGCAGTCTCGTAAGCCAATCTGATGATGCTTTTAATCCAAAAAGAGAGAGAGGTAGAAGTTGCTTTTTGACCTCTCCTTTTACCGGAATAAACAACAAACAAGGAAGATGTTTGTCTAAAATCCTTTGTAGCTTCTAAATAGAATTTTAGAGCGCGAACAACATCCAAATTGTGCAACAAACGTTCCTTCTTTGAAACTGGTTTCGGACACAGAGAAGGTACGATAATCTCCTGGTTAATGTTTTTGTTAGAAACAACTTTTGGAAGAAAACCAGGTTTAGTACGTAAAACCACCTTATCTGCATGGAACACCAGATAAGGAGGAGAACACTGCAGAGCAGATAATTCTGAAACTCTTCTAGCAGAAGAAATTGCAACTAAAAACAAAACTTTCCAAGATAATAACTTAATATCAACGGAATGTAAGGGTTCAAACGGAACCCCCTGAAGAACTGAAAGAACTAAATTGAGACTCCAAGGAGGAGTCAAAGGTTTGTAAACAGGCTTAATTCTAACCAGAGCCTGAACAAAGGCTTGAACATCTGGCACAGCTGCCAGCTTTTTGTGAAGTAACACAGACAAGGCAGAAATCTGTCCCTTCAGGGAACTTGCAGATAATCCTTTTTCCAATCCTTCTTGAAGGAAGGATAGAATCTTAGGAATCTTAACCTTGTCCCAAGGGAATCCTTTAGATTCACACCAACAGATATATTTTTTCCAAATTTTGTGGTAAATCTTTCTAGTTACAGGCTTTCTGGCCTGAACAAGAGTATCGATAACAGAATCTGAGAACCCTCGCTTCGATAAGATCAAGCGTTCAATCTCCAAGCAGTCAGCTGGAGTGAAACCAGGTTCGGATGTTCGAACGGACCCTGAACAAGAAGGTCTCGTCTCAAAGGTAGCTTCCAAGGTGGAGCCGATGACATATTCACCAGATCTGCATACCAAGTCCTGCGTGGCCACGCAGGAGCTATCAAGATCACCGACGCCCTCTCCTGATTGATCCTGGCTACCAGCCTGGGGATGAGAGGAAACGGCGGGAACACATAAGCTAGTTTGAAGGTCCAAGGTGCTACTAGTGCATCCACTAGAGCCGCCTTGGGATCCCTGGATCTGGACCCGTAGCAAGGAACTTTGAAGTTCTGACGAGAGGCCATCAGATCCATGTCTGGAATGCCCCACAGCTGAGTGACTTGGGCAAAGATTTCCGGATGGAGTTCCCACTCCCCCGGATGCAATGTCTGACGACTCAGAAAATCCGCTTCCCAATTTTCCACTCCTGGGATGTGGATAGCGGACAGGTGGCAGGAGTGAGACTCCGCCCATAGAATGATTTTGGTCACTTCTTCCATCGCTAGGGAACTCCTTGTTCCCCCCTGATGGTTGATGTACGCAACAGTTGTCATGTTGTCTGATTGAAACCGTATGAACTTGGCCCTCGCTAGCTGAGGCCAAGCCTTGAGAGCATTGAATATCGCTCTCAGTTCCAAAATATTTATCGGTAGAAGAGATTCTTCCCGAGACCAAAGACCCTGAGCTTTCAGGGATCCCCAGACCGCGCCCCAGCCCATCAGACTGGCGTCGGTCGTGACAATGACCCACTCTGGTCTGCGGAATGTCATCCCTTGTGACAGGTTGTCCAGGGACAGCCACCAACGGAGTGAGTCTCTGGTCCTCTGATTTACTTGTATCTTCGGAGACAAGTCTGTATAATCCCCATTCCACTGACTGAGCATGCACAGTTGTAATGGTCTTAGATGAATGCGCGCAAAAGGAACTATGTCCATTGCCGCTACCATCAACCCGATCACTTCCATGCACTGAGCTATGGAAGGAAGAGGAACGGAATGAAGTATCCGACAAGAGTCTAGAAGCTTTGTTTTTCTGGCCTCTGTCAGAAATATCCTCATTTCTAAGGAGTCTATTATTGTTCCCAAGAAGGGAACCCTTGTTGACGGAGATAGAGAACTCTTTTCCACGTTCACTTTCCATCCGTGAGATCTGAGAAAGGCCAGGACTATGTCCGTGTGAGCCTTTGCTTGAGGAAGGGACGACGCTTGAATCAGAATGTCGTCCAAATAAGGTACTACAGCAATGCCCCTTGGTCTTAGCACAGCTAGAAGGGACCCTAGTACCTTTGTGAAAATCCTTGGAGCAGTGGCTAATCCGAAAGGAAGCGCCACGAACTGGTAATGCTTGTCCAGGAATGCGAACCTTAGGAACCGATGATGTTCCTTGTGGATAGGAATATGTAGATACGCATCCTTTAAATCCACCGTGGTCATGAATTGACCTTCCTGGATGGAAGGAAGAATAGTTCGAATGGTTTCCATCTTGAACGATGGAACCTTGAGAAACTTGTTTAAGATCTTGAGATCTAAGATTGGTCTGAACGTTCCCTCTTTTTTGGGAACTATGAACAGATTGGAGTAGAACCCCATCCCTTGTTCTCTTAATGGAACAGGATGAATCACTCCCATTTTTAACAGGTCTTCTACACAATGTAAGAATGCCTGTCTTTTTATGTGGTCTGAAGACAACTGAGACCTGTGGAACCTCCCCCTTGGGGGAAGCCCCTTGAATTCCAGAAGATAACCTTGGGAGACTATTTCTAGCGCCCAAGGATCCAGAACATCTCTTGCCCAAGCCTGAGCGAAGAGAGAGAGTCTGCCCCCCACCAGATCCGGTCCCGGATCGGGGGCCAACATTTCATGCTGTCTTGGTAGCAGTGGCAGGTTTCTTGGCCTGCTTTCCCTTGTTCCAGCCTTGCATTGGTCTCCAAGCTGGCTTGGCTTGAGAAGTATTACCCTCTTGCTTAGAGGACGTAGCACTTTGGGCTGGTCCGTTTCTACGAAAGGGACGAAAATTAGGTTTATTTTTTGCCTTGAAAGGCCGATCCTGAGGAAGGGCGTGGCCCTTACCCCCAGTGATATCCGAGATAATCTCTTTCAAGTCAGGGCCAAACAGCGTTTTCCCCTTGAAAGGAATGTTAAGTAGCTTGTTCTTGGAAGACGCATCAGCCGACCAAGATTTCAACCAAAGCGCTCTGCGCGCCACAATAGCAAACCCAGAATTCTTAGCCGCTAACCTAGCCAATTGCAAAGTGGCGTCTAGGGTGAAAGAATTAGCCAATTTGAGAGCATTGATTCTGTCCTTAATCTCCTCATAAGGAGGAGAATCACTGTCGACCGCCTTTATCAGCTCATCGAACCAGAAACATGCGGCTGTAGCGACAGGGACAATGCATGAAATTGGTTGTAGAAGGTAACCCTGCTGAACAAACATCTTTTTAAGCAAACCTTCTAATTTTTTATCCATAGGATCTTTGAAAGCACAACTATCCTCTATGGGTATAGTGGTGCGTTTGTTTAAAGTGGAAACCGCTCCCTCGACCTTGGGGACTGTCTGCCATAAGTCCTTTCTGGGGTCGACCATAGGAAACAATTTTTTAAATATGGGGGGAGGGACGAAAGGAATACCGGGCCTTTCCCATTCTTTATTAACAATGTCCGCCACCCGCTTGGGTATAGGAAAAGCTTCTGGGAGCCCCGGCACCTCTAAGAACTTGTCCATTTTACATAGTTTCTCTGGGATGACCAACTTGTCACAATCATCCAGAGTGGATAATACCTCCTTAAGCAGAATGCGGAGATGTTCCAACTTAAATTTAAATGCAATCACATCAGGTTCAGCTTGTTGAGAAATGTTCCCTGAATCAGTAATTTCTCCCTCAGACAAAACCTCCCTGGCCCCATCAGACTGAGTTAGGGGCCCATCAGAAATATTAATATCAGCGTCGTCATGCTCTTCAGTATCTAAAACAGAGCAGTCGCGCTTACGCTGATAAGTGTTCATTTTGGCTAAAATGTTTTTGACAGAATTATCCATTACAGCCGTTAATTGTTGCATAGTAAGGAGTATTGGCGCGCTAGATGTACTAGGGGCCTCCTGAGTGGGCAAGACTCGTGTAGACGAAGGAGGGAATGATGCAGTACCATGCTTACTCCCCTCACTTGAGGAATCATCTTGGGCATCATTGTCATTGTCACATAAATCACATTTATTTAAATGAATAGGAATTCTGGCTTCCCCACATTCAGAACACAGTCTATCTGGTAGTTCAGACATGTTAAACAGGCATAAACTTGATAACAAGTACAAAAAACGTTTTAAAATAAAACCGTTACTGTCACTTTAAATTTTAAACTGAACACACTTTATTACTGCAAATGCGAAAAAACATGAAGGAATTGTTCAAAATTTACCAAATTTTCACCACAGTGTCTTAAAGCCTTAAAAGTATTGCACACCAAATTTGGAAGCTTTAACCCTTAAAATAACGGAACCGGAGCCGTTTTGAACTTTAACCCCTTTACAGTCCCTGGTATCTGCTTTGCTGAGACCCAACCAAGCCCCAAGGGGAATACGATACCAAATGACGCCTTCAGAAAGTCTTTTCTAAGTATCAGAGCTCCTCTCACATGCGACTGCATGCCATGCCTCTCAAAAACAAGTGCGCAACACCGGCGCGAAAATGAGGCTCTGTCTATGCTTTGGGAAAGCCCCTAAAGAATAAGGTGTCTAAAACAGTGCCTGCCGATATTATTATATCAAAATACCCAGATAAAATGATTCCTCAAGGCTAAATATGTGTTAATAATCAATCGATTTAGCCCAAAAAAAGTCTACAGTCTTAATAAGCCCTTTTTGAAGCCCTTATTTACAATCGTAATAAACATGGCTTACCGGATCCCAGAGGGAAAATGACAGCTTCCAGCATTACATCGTCTTGTTAGAATGTGTCATACCTCAAGCAGCAAGAGACTGCTCACTGTTCCCCCAACTGAAGTTAATTGCTCTCAACAGTCCTGTGTGGAACAGCCATGGATTTTAGTGACGGTTGCTAAAATCATTTTCCTCATACAAACAGAAATCTTCATCTCTTTTCTGTTTCTGAGTAAATAGTACATACCAGCACTATTTCAAAATAACAAACTCTTGATTGAATAATAAAAACTACAGTTAAACACTAAAAAACTCTAAGCCATCTCCGTGGAGATGTTGCCTGTACAACGGCAAAGAGAATGACTGGGGTAGGCGGAGCCTAGGAGGGATCATGTGACCAGCTTTGCTGGGCTCTTTGCCATTTCCTGTTGGGGAAGAGAATATCCCACAAGTAAGGATGACGCCGTGGACCGGACACACCTATGTTGGAGAAAAGATATTTTCGCCAAATCTTATGGTAGATTTTCCTGGTGACAGGCGTTCTAGCCTGAATCAGGGTATCAATAACCGACTCAGAGAAACCACGCTTTGATAGAATTAGGCGTTCAATCTCCAAGCAGTCAGACGCAGAGAAATTAGATTTGGATGTTTGAAAGGACCTTGTATTAGAAAGTCCTGCCTCATTGGTAGTGTCCATGGTGGCACAGATGACATGTCCACTAGGTCTGCATACCAGGTCCTGCGTGGCCACGCAGGCGCTATTAGAATCACTGAAGCCCTCTCCTGCTTGATTCTGGCAACCAGACGAGGGAGGAGAGGAAACGGTGGAAAAACATAGGCCAGATTGAAGGACCAAGGCGCTGCTAGAGCATCTATCAGCACCGCCTGGGGATCCCGCAACCTGGACCCGTAAAGAGGAAGTTTGGTGTTCTGACGGGACGCCATCAGATCCAATTCTGGAGTGCCCCATAGCTGAGTCAGCTGGGCAAATACCTCCGGGTGGAGTTCCCACTCCCCCGGGTGAAAAGTCTGACGACTTAGAAAATCTGCCTCCCAGTTGTCTACTCCTCGGATGTGAATTGCTGAGAGATGGCAAGAGTGATCCTCCGCCCATCTGATTATTTTGGTTACTTCCATCATTGCTAGGGAACTCCTTGTCCCGCCTTGATGATTGACGTAAGCTACAGTCGTGATGTTGTCCGACTGAAATCTGAGGAATTTGGCCGCAGCTAGCTGAGGCCATGCCTGAAGCGCGTTGAATATCGCCCTCAGTTCCAGAATGTTTATCGGGAGATGAGCTTCTTCCCGAGACCATAAGCCCTGAGCTTTCAGGGAGTCCCAGACTGCACCCCAGCCCAACAGACTGGCGTTGGTCGTTACGATGATCCACTCTGGTCTGCGGAAACACATTCCCTGAGACAGGTGATCCTGAGACAACCACCAGAGAAGAGAATCTCTGGTCCCCTGGTCCAACTGTATTTGAGGAGACAAATCTGCATAATCCCCATTCCACTGTTTGAGCATGCATAGTTGCAGTGGTCTGAGGTGTATCCGTGCAAAAGGGACTATGTCCATTGCCGCTACCATTAGTCCGATTGTCTCCATGCACTAAGCTACAGATGACCGAGGAATGGAATGAAGAGCTCGGCAAGTAGTTAAAAGTTTTAACTTTCTGACCTCCGTCAGAAATATTTTCATTTCTACCGAGTCTATTAGGGTTCCTAGGAAGGGAACTCTTGTGAGGGGGGAGAGAGAACTCTTTTTGATGTTCACCTTCCACCCCTGAGACCTCAGAAAGGCCACTACAATTTCCGTGTGAGACTTGGCTCTTTCGAAAGTCGACTCCTGAATTAAGATGTCGTCTAGATAAGGTGCCACTGCTATGCCCCGCAGTCTTAGTACCGCCAGAAGGGACCCTAGCACCTTTGTGAAAATTCTGGGAGCAGTGGCCAACCCGAAAGGAAGAGCCACAAACTGATAATGCTTGTCCAGAAAGGCGAACCTGAGAAACTGGTGATGATCTTTGTGGATAGGAATGTGCAGATACGCATCCTTTAGATCCACGGTAGTCATATATTGACCCTCCTGGATAATTGGTAAGATTGTCCGAATGGTCTCCATCTTGAATGATGGGACTCTGAGGAATTTGTTTAGAATTTTGAGATCCAGGATTGGTCTGAAAGTTCCTTCTTTCTTGGGAGCCACAAACAGGTTTGAGTAAAAACCCAGCCCTTGTTCCGCAATTGGAACTGGGTGGATCACTCCCATTGTATGTAGGTCTTCTACACAGCGTAAGAACGCCTCTTTCTTTGTCTGGTTTGTAGACAAACAAGAAATGTGGAACCTTCCCCTTGGAGGGGAGTCCTTGAATTCTAGAAGATATCCCTGGGATACAATCTCTAAGGCCCAGGGATCGTGTACGTCTCTTGCCCAGGCCTGAGCGAAGAGAGAGAGTCTGCCCCCTACTAGATCCGGTCCCGGATCTGGGGCTACCCCATCATGCTGTCTTGGAGGCAGCTGCAGGCTTCTTGGCCTGTTTACCCTTGTTCCAGCCCTGGTAAGGTTTCCAGGCTGCCCTGGGTTGTGAAGTGTTACCCTCTTGCTTTGCAGCAGGGGAGGATGAAGCGAGACTGCTCCTGAAATTCCGAAAGGAACAAAAATTATTTTGTTTATTCTTTGTCTTGAAGGACTTGTCCTGGGGGAGAGCATGGCCTTTTACCCCAGTGATTTCTGAAATAATCTCTTTCAATTCAGGCCCGAAGAGGGTCTTTCCTTTGACAGGGATGTTCAATAATTTGGATTTTGACGACACATCGGCCGACCAGGACTTTAGCCATAGCGCCCTGCGCGCCAAAATGGCGAAACCTGATTTTTTTGCCGCTAACTTAGCTAGTTGGAAAGCGGCATCTGTGATAAAAGAATTAGCCAGCTTAAGAGCCTTAATTCTGTCCATAATGTCCTCATATAAGGTCTCCGTCTGGAGCGCATCTTCCAGCGCCTCGAACCAGAAAGCAGCTGCAGTGGTTACAGGAACAATGCACGCAATAGGTTGGAGAAGAAAACCTTGTTGAACAAAAATTTTCTTAAGTAAACCCTCTAATTTTTTATCCATAGGGTCTTTGAAAGCACAACTGTCTTCTATAGGTATAGTTGTGCGTTTAGCAAGTGAAGAAACAGCCCCCTCCACCTTAGGGACCGTCTGCCACGAGTCCCGTATGGGGTTAGATATGGGGAACATTTTCTTAAAAACAGGAGGGGGAACAAAGGGAATACCTGGTTTATCCCACTCCCTAGTAACGATATCTGCAATCCTCTTAGGGACCGGGAACACATCAGTGTAAACAGGAACTTCTAGGTACTTGTCCATTTTACACAATTTCTCTGGAACCACCATAGGGTCGCAGTCATCCAGAGTAACTAATACCTCCCTGAGCAATAAGCGGAGGTGTTCTAGTTTAAATTTAAAAGCCAACGTATCTGAATCTGTCTGAGGAGAAACCTTTCCTGAATCGGAAATTTCTCCCTCAGACAGCACATCCCTCGCCCCCACTTCAGAGTGTTGTAAGGGTATATCGGATACGGCTACTAAAGCGTCAGAATGCTCATTATCTGTTCTTAAAACAGAGCTATCACGCTTTGCAGGTAACACGGGCAGTTTAGATAAGAACACTGAGAGAGTATTATCCATAACTGCCGCCAAGTTTTGCAAGGTAAAAGAGTTAGACGCACTAGAGGTGCTAGGCGTCGCTTGAGCGGGCGTAACTAGTTGTGACACTTGGGGAGAGGTTGACGGGCTAACCTCGTTACCTTCTGTCTGAGAATCATCTTGGGCCACATTTTTAAGTGCAACAATATGTTCTTTAAAGTGTATAGACATATCAGTACAAGTGGGACACATTCTGAGAGGGGGTTCCACCATGGCTTCTAAACACATTGAACAAGGACTTTCCTTGGTGTCAGACATGTTTAACAGACTAATAGTAATATAAACAGGCTTGGAAATCACTTTAATCAGGTAAAAACACACTTTGAAAAAAATGGTACTGTGCCTTTAAGAAATAAAAAAGGCACACAATCTTGCAAAAACAGTGAAAAAATGCAGCAAACTTTTCAAAATTTTTTACAGTATGTACCTAAAGCATTAGTAAGATTGCACCACTAGCAATATAAACGATTAACCCCTTAATGCCCAAACCAGATCGACAGTAGTAAACAAAAACGGTTAAAGAAACTTCAGTACCTTGCCACAGCTCTGCTGTGGCCCTACCTGCCCTTAGGACCAGATTTGTGGGGAAAACGCTTCTTATAGGCCCTCAAACTGCAGCAGGACCCTCCATGTGAAACAGCCTGAACTTCTAGTCAAAATAACTGCGCATCTGAGGCGCGAAATTAGGCCCCTCACACCTCACTCCGGTGCTTGTGAGGCCTAAAGAAACACTCCCAAGTGTTTTAGTAATAGCCATGTGGGTAATAACCCCTGAAAGAAACCCAAAGGAACCTTCAAAGTGTCTCAAAAAACGAAAGTTTTTCAATAAAAACCGTTGAATAGTGTCAACCAGCATAAACTATCCCTGTTATGTAAGCTTGCAATGCCATACTTAGTCTCTGAATACAGCTTACCCTTCCCTCATGGGGATATTATCAGTCTCTTCTAGCATTATCACAATCTTGTCTAGAAATAAATAACTGAACATACCTTATTGCAGCCTAACCTGCAAACCGTTCCCCCCAACTGAAGTTTTCTTGCACTCCTCAGTCCTATGTGGGAACAGCAGTGGATTTTAGTTAAAACATGCTAAAATCATCTTCCTCCCTGCAGAACTCTTCATTCCTTTCTGCTAGAGAGTAAATAGTACACACCGGTACCATTTAAAATAACAAACTTTTGCTTGTAGAAAATAAAAACTACATTTCTAACACCACATTCACTTTACCCTTCCGATTGCTTAGAGCCGGCAAAGAGAATGAATGGGGGGTGGAGCTAGAGGGGAAGCTATATGGACAGCTCTGCTGTGTGCTCTCTTTGCCACTTCCTGTTGGGAAGGAGAATATCCCACAAGTAAAAGGATGAATCCGTGGACTGGATACACCTTACAAGAGAAAAACAAATTAACATCTTCTTTCAACAGCCAAACTCCACTCCCCTCATTTGGAGGAGCCAATCAGGGCTTGAGTCTACAGACAACAATGCTTGCAATGGTCATTACACTAGTATAAAAATAATTGCTTCACAGTTCTTATCTGTTAAGGCCAATTAGGAAAAGATATGTAGCAGGGTTAGCTTGGAGATGTCTACAGTGAGCATTTTCAATTAGAAAAGCCCAACGTTTCAGAGCAAGATTACATGAAAAGTGTTCAAAATAAATATTGAGAGTTTATTGAAAAGAAATTTCCCTATTTATAACTTATTTTTATTAAAATATCAATGTGTTTACTGTCCATTTAACCATTTGCCTCAACCCCCACAATAAATGCTTTATTTACCTGAATAAGCCATAAAAACTTTAATATTTTACAAAGTCTTATATTGCTGGTCCTGGGCTTGTCTGGCCTTAGTCCCCAACATATTGCCTTGTTTATTTTTGTTGAGACAAATTGGACAGCCTATACATATCCTCCAGACTGGAAACTAGATTTACCGGTATGTTGTGGCCTGTGGATCAGAGCAGGAAGCTTAATTTGTGGGTCCCCAGTGTTAACATCTGAGTGGTGACCCAGTGCATTAAGGGATAAAGTAGATCTACACTGGTCCTGAGGCATATAGACTATACACTGGGGGGGCTCGCAGTTACAAAGTACATAATTCTTCAACTGCAGATCTAGACATCCCAGGGATCTGGCAACTAAAAAGGTGTAGTTTAATCCTCTGCCGAACAGGTTCCTTCTGGCTCCTAAATGTTTGGGCTGACTCCTGGATATTGAATAAATTTGTCATGCCCTGTTCTAGTTGCAGGCATTACCGCTTTAATTTAATAAAGATGCATCTGCATACTCTGCAAAGTTAATTGAAAAAAAAACAATGCAATACTCACCTTGACCAGTAACCGTTGACACTGTCCTCCCGTCCTGCCTGACAAAGAGAAAACATTGCTCATATTATACAGACAAATAATACGGATATTATAATGCTGTGCTTCCCACGTGACAATAACATGCTGGATCTAGGGAACCATCACCACCACTATCTAAACAACACTGGTAACCAACAGAACAATTCCACTCTCCACAGGAGCCAATTTGTTACTGCCCTGAACATTTGAGCACCATTACTAGCTTATTAAAGAAGAAGGAGAGCTACTTTTCTATGGTAACAGATAACTGCTATACTAATTAACATTAATAATTATTCAACCAGAAACTTAAACTGCTAGGGCTGATTTTAAATGAAATTGTTTAAACGGACAGTTCACTCAAAAATTTTCTCCCCTTTACCTGCTGCCGTTTATTAAATCATTTACAAGTAACTCCTTTAACCCTATTTTGGCATTAGAAAAACACAGCCAGCAGAAGAAATTACACTCCCAGTGGGGTGCAGTATAGTTAGAGAAAACAAAGGAAAATTAACATTTTATTACTTAAGTATTGGGCTTTGGTTTTCCAGACAAATATAAGATAAGGAAGCAAGTGTGTGTACACAAAGTGATAACATAATGAGATATATTACCTGAAGCTCAACCCATTGTAACAGGCTGTGGTTTAAAGCACAAAACCACCTACTTCATATACACAAATAAACCTGAAAATGCAATTTCTCCTACATTTTATACTGTGCTGCTGGTATAACACGTAATTGAAAATGCATTAATATAAAAACAATTTTACAGTGTACTTACTGTCCCTTTAAATCTGATTCAGCACACTTTGTTTTTATTTCTATATTTACTCTTTACTATTACCTTAAACTATGCAGTCATATTCCTGGTTATCCTACTATATATGCATGCACTGAATACCCCACTATGTAATTATATTCCTGGTCATACCACTATACAAGCATGCACTAAATACCCCAGTACGCAGTCATATTCCTGGTCATACCACTATACATTCATGCACTGAATACCCGAGTATGCAGTCACATTCCTGGTCATACCACTATACATGCATGCACTAAATACCCCAGTACGCAGTCATATTCCTGGTCATACCACTATACATGCATGCACTGAATATCTATTAAGTTGTTCTCTTGGTATGCTTTGTTGAAAATAATACTTAGGTAGGCTCAGGAGCTAGCTGCTGATTGGTGGCTGCACTTGTATACCGCCCTTTTCATTGGCTTACCAATGTGTGTAGCTAGCTCCCAGTAGTGCATTGCTTTTTCTTTAATAAAGGATACCAAGAGAATGAAGTAAAATTGATAAGAAAACTGGAAAATGGTTTTAAAATGTATGCTCTATCTGAATCATGGAAGAAAAAAATTGGGTTTCATGTCCCTTTAAGTAACTTTTACCAATGATACTTAAAACTAACAGATGTTGCAGAAGAGGTAAATAAAGTACTAATATTAAAAATAAGGGAAATATAAGTAGTAGTATTGAATGTTAAATACGGCAAAGTAATTTCTGTAATTTTACTAAAAGAATTAGTATAACTACCATCCATAATTTATTTCATATTCCCCCATATAGTGCTCAAGACATGTGCACAATACTAATCCTGTCTAGGTATGCTCTTCAACAAAGGATACCAACAGAACAAAGTACGTTTTTAAAAGGGAAGTAAAATAGAAAGCAGGTTTTAAATTGCATGCTCTATCGGAATCATGAAAATCACATTTTGAATTTGATGTCCCTTTAAATACAAAGAGACCTGTAAACCATTCATTCTCACAACAGCACACATCTATAAAATGACTCCACCTGTAAATTTAGCTTTACCTTAGAAGTACAATTTTCTCATCCATTGTTTCATGGCTGCCAGGATTTGTCAAGCCTTGTTAAGTTATCAGTATCTATGCCACCCAGTACCATCACGCACATGATTTTATATATATATATTAGGTTAAACAAGGAAGTGCCATCCTAAATACAGAGGAAGACTCCATTCAAAAGAGGATGGGCAAATTGTGTAGGTCATGCACTGGCAGTGGGAGAGGCATCTGGGATAGAACTATAAAACGACTGAGTCTGGGTGAATCACCTTTCTGTTCTGTTTCTAGAGACTGTGTAAGGTACATGTCTTTTTTGTCCCTTCTACACATCTTTCATCCCTCTAAACCAGGTATCAAGCTCATTGTATTCCGGGAGCCACTGGCCAAGTGTTCTTCTCTCATGGGGGGCCGCTTGAACTGGATATACAAGAAACTGGACTTTTACCCAAGTAGCAGTTCATGGTAGGAGCTGTAGTCCACAATAGACATACACAGTGTATATTTATCTTGTGGATGCCAAGTGAAGTGATCTTTCTGGAACTGAATAAAATATTGGGAGTCTACACTAGACAATTCTTGTCTTTATATTTATCTTGTAAGTGCCTATATAGAACATCAACTTGTTACACCTCTGAGAACCCTAAAAAAATTAATGGGGGCCAAAAAAATAATTTACCTAATAAACAAGGGAGGGCCAGATTAAACTATTTTGAGGGCCGCATATGGCCCCAGGGCCGGTACTTTAAGACCACTGCTCTAAACCCATCAACACCTAGAAACTAGCCCCTTACCTGTAGGTGCATAATTACACATTGCTGCCAGATCATTTATATAACTCATGAAAATGGTTGCCTATTGCTGCATCTAATCTAAATACCATTTTCAGCTGTGTACATATGAACAGGTCACTGTAGTGCAGTGATTTATTTATATCTCTTGGTCTGCAGTTGCCTCTTTTTAATTGGAAGCCTCAAAGAAAATGTCACTTGCAGATAAGTGCTACCCCTTTGGAGACAGATTTTACTTTATTCCTATTTCTGCCTTCAGGGTAGCTTGTTCTGAGCATCTGTCACCTTTACTTTGACTCGTTCTCTGGTCTGCATGACAGCAAACACAAGATCAATCTTG